>NW_024730873.1:0-28010 GCF_018991925.1 Homarus americanus
ACAAAGTCCCCTGGTCGAGTATAACAAAGTTTTCTTATCTAGTATAACAAAGGCCCCTGGTCGAGTATAACAAAGTCCTCTGACCAAGTATAACAAAGTTCCCTAATCGATTATAACAAAGTCCCCTGGTCGAGTATAACAAAGGGCGCTGATCGAGTAAGAATAAGTCCCCTCATCGAGTATAACAAAGTCCCCTGATCCTAGTATAACAAAGCCCCCGTGGACGAGTATAACAAACGTTCCTAATCGAGTATAACAAAGTCTCCTGATTGCGTATAACAAAGTCCCCTGATCGAGTATAACAAAGTCCCCTGGATGAGTATAACAAAGTCCCCTGATCGAGTATAACATATCCCCTGATTGAGTATAACAAAGTCCCCTGGTCGAGTATAGCAAAGTCCATGATCGAGTATAAGAAAGCCTCCTGATCGAGTATAACAAAGTCCCCTGATCGAGTATAACAAAGCCCCCTGCTCGAGTATAACAAAGTCCCCTGATCGAGTCCAAAAAAGGCCTCTAATCGTGTATAAGAAAGTCCCCTGATCGAGTATAACAAAGTCCCCTTATCGAGTATAACAAATTCCCCTTATCGAGTATAACAAAGTCCCGTTATCGAGTATAACAAAGTCCCCAAATCGAGTATAAGAAAGGCCCCTGGTCGAGTATAACAAAGTCCCTGATCGAGTATAACAAAGTCCCTAGGTCGAGCATACCAAAGCTCCCTAATCGATTACAACAAAGTACCCCGGTCTAGTATAGCAAAGGGCCCTGATCGAGTAAGACAAAGTCCCCTGATCGAGTATAACAAAGTCCCCTAATCGTGTATAAAAATGTCCCCTGGTCCAGTGAAACAAAGTCCCCTCATCGAGTATAAAGAAGTCCCCTGGCCCGGTATAACAAAGTCCCTAGATCGAGCATACCAAAGTCCCCTGATCGATTATAACAAAATCCCCCGGCCGAGTATAGCAAAGGGCCCTGATCGTGTAAGACAAAATCACCCTGATCGAGTATAAGAAAGTCAACTGATCGAGTATGACAAAGCCCCCTGGATGAGTATAACAAAGTTCCCTGATCGAGTATAACAAAGTTCCCTGATCGAGTATAACAAATTCCCCTGGTCGAGTATGACAAAGCCCCCTGGATGAGTATAACAGTTCCCTGATCGAGTATAACAAAGTCTCCTGATCGAGTATAACAAAGTCCCCTGGTTCAGTATAACAAAGTCCCCTGATCGAGTATAACATATCCACTGATCGAGTATAACAACGTCTCCTGGCCTAGTTTAACAAAGTCCCCAGATCGAGGATAACAAAGTCCCCAGATCGAGGATAACAAAGTCCCCTAATCGATTATAACAAAGTCCCCTGGTCGAGTATGACAAAGGGCCCTGATCGAGTAAGACTAAGTCCCCTCATCGAGTATAACAAAATCCGCTAATCCTAGTATAAAAAAGCCCCTTGGACGAGTATAACAAAGTCCCCTGAACCGAGTATAACAAAGTCCCCTGATCAAGTATAACATATCCACTGATCGAGTATCACAAAGTCCCTGGTGGAGTATAACAAAGTTCCCTGGTCGAGTATAACAAAGTTTTCTAATCGAGCATAACAAAGGCCCTTGGTCGAGTAAAACAAAGTCCTCTGATCAAGTATAACAAAGTACCCTGATCTAGTATAACAAAGTCCCCTAATCAAGTATAACAAAGTCCCCTGATCAAGTATAACAAAGACCCCTGACCGACTATAACATATCCCCTGATCGAGTATAACAAAGTCCTCTGGTCGAGTATGACAAAGTCCCCTAATCGAGTATAACAAAGTCCCCTGATCGAGTATTACATATCCCCTGATCGAATATAACAAAGTCCCTGGTGGAGTATAACAAAGTCCCCTGATCGAGTATCACAAAGTCTCCTGGTCGAGTATAACAAAGTTTTCTAATCGAGTATAAAAAAGCCCATCGTCGAGTATAACAAAGTCCTCTGATCGAGTATAACAAATTCCCCTGATCGAGTATAACATATCACCTGATCGAGTATAACAAAGTCCTCTGGTCGAGTATAACAAAGTCCCCTGATCGAGTATAACAATGTCACCTGGTCGAGTATAACAATGTCCCCTGATCGAGTATAACAAAGGCCCCACATCGAGTATAGCAAAGCCCATTGGTCAAATATAGTAAAGTCCACTCATCGAGTATAACAAAGTTCCCCGATCGAGTATAACAAAGGCCTCTGGTCGAGTAAGACAATGTCCCCTGATCAAGTATAAAAAAGTCTCCTGGTCGAATATTTCAAAGTCCCCTAATCGAATATAACAAAGTCCCCTGGTCGAGCATAATAAAGCACCCTCATCGAGTATAACAAAGCCCCCTAATCGAGTATAACAAAGTCTCCTGATCGCGTATAACAAAGTCCCCTGATCGAGTATAACAAACTCCCCTTATCGAGTATAACAAATTCCCCTTATCGAGTATAACAAAGTCCCGTTATCGAGTATAACAAAGTCCCCTAATCGAGTATAACAAAGGCCCCTGGTCGAGTATAACAAAGGCCCCTGTTCGAGTATAACAAAAACCCTTATCGAATATAACAAATTCCCCTTTTCGAGTATAACAAAGTCCCCAGATCGAGTATAACAAAGTCTCCTAATCGAGTATAACAAAAGTCCCTGGTCGAGTATAACAAAGTTCCCTGATCGAGTGTAACAAAAGTCCCCTGATCGAGAATAACAAAGTCCCCTAATCGAGTATAAAAATGTCCCCTGGTCCATTGTAACAAAGTCCCCTGATCGAGTATAACAAAGTCCCCTAATCAAGTATAACAAAGTCCCCTGATCGAGTATAACAAAGGCCGCTCTTCGAGTATAGCAAAGTCCATTGGTCAAATATAGGAAAGTCCACAGATCTAGTATGACAAAGTCCCCTGAATCAAGTATAAAAAGTCCCCTGGTCGAGTATAACAAAGTCCCCTGAACGAGTATAACAAAGTCCCCTGGTCGAGTATAGCAAATTCCCCTGATCGAGTATAAGAAAGCCCCCTGATCGAGTATAACATATCCTCTGATCGAGTATAACAAAGTCCTCTGGTCGAGTATGACAAAGTCCCCTGGTCGAGTATAACAAAGTCCCCTGATCGAGTATAACAAAGTCCCCTGATCGAGTATAACAAAGTCCCTAGATCAAGCATACCAAAGTCCCCTGATCGATTATAACAAAGTCCCCGGTCCAGTATAGCAAAGGGCCCTGAGCGAGTAAGACAAAGTCCCCTAATCGAGTATAACAGAGCCCCCTGCTCGAGTATAACAAAGTCCCCTGGTCGAGTATAGGAAAGTCCCCTAATCGAGTATAACAAAGCGTCCTGATCGAGTATAACAAAGTCCCCTGATCGAATATAACAAAGCTCCCTGCACGAGTATAACAAAGTCCCCTAATCGAGTCTAAAAAAGGCCTCTAATTGAGTATAAGAAAGTCCCCTGATCGAGTATAACAAAGCCGTTTAATCGAGTATAACAAAGTCCCCTGGTCAAGTATAACAAAGTCCCCTGTTCGAGTCTAACAAAGTCCCCTTATCGAGTCTAACAAAGTCCCCTTATCGAGTATAACAAAGTCCCTGATCGAGTAAAACAAAGTCCCTAGATGGAGCATACCAAAGTCCCCTGATCGAGTATAACAAAGTCCCCTGATGGAAAATAACAAAGCCCCTTGGATGAGTATAACAAAGTTCCCTCATCGAGTATAGCAACGTTCCCTGATCGAGTATAACAAAGTCTCCTGGTCCAGTATAACAAAGTCCCCTGATCGATGATAACAAAGTCCCCTAATCGAGAATAAAAATGTCCCCTGGTCCAGTGTAACAAAGTCCCTTCATCGAGTATAAAAAAGTCCCCTGGCCCAGTATAACAAAGTCCCTAGATCGAGCATACCAAAGTCCCCTAATCGATTATAACAAAGTCCCCAGGTCGAGTATAGCAAAGGGCCTGATCGTGTAAGACAAAATCCCCTGATTGAGTATAAGAAAGTCCGCTAATCGAGTATGACAAAGCCCCCTGGATGAGTATAACAAAGTTCCCTGATCGAGTATAACAAAATCCTCTGGTCGAGTATGACAAAGTCCCCTGGTCGAGTATAACAAAGTTTTCTTATCTAGTATAACAAAGGCCCCTGGTCGAGTATAACAAAGTCCTCTGACCAAGTATAACAAAGTTCCCTAATCGTTTATAACAAAGTCCCCTGGTCGAGTATAACAAAGGGCGCTGATCGAGTAAGACTAAGTCCCCTCATCTAATATAACAAAGTCCCTTGATCCTAGTATAACAAAGCCCCCGTGGACGAGTATAACAAACGTTCCTAATCGAGTATAACAAAGTCTCCTGATCGCGTATAACAAAGTCCCCTGATCGGGTATAACAAAGTCCCCTGGATGAGTATAACAAAGTTCCCTGATCGAGTATAACATATCCCCTGATTGAGTATAACAAAGTCCCCTGGTCGAGTATAGCAAAGTCCCTGATCGAGTATAAGAAAGCCTCCTGATCGAGTATAACAAAGTCCCCTGATCGAGTATACCAAAGCCCCCTGCTCGAGTATAACAAAGTCCCCTGATCGAGTCCAAAAAAGGCCTCTAATCGAGTATAAGAAAGTCCCCTGATCGAGTATAACAAAGTTCCCTTATCGAGTATAACAAATTCCCCTTATCGAGTATAACAAAGTCCCCTTATCGAGTATAACAAAGTCCCCTAATCGAGTATAACAAAGGCCCCTGGTCGAGTATAACAAACGCCCCTGGTCGAGTATAACAAAGTCCCCTGTTCGAGTCTAACAAAAACCCTTATCGAATATAACAAATTCCCCTTTTCGAGTATAACAAAGTCCCCAGATCGAGTATAACAAAGTCTCCTAATCGAGTATAACAAAGGTCCCTGGTCGAGTATAACAAAGTTCCTTGATCGAGTGTAACAAAAGTCCCCTGATCGAGAATAACAAAGTCCCCTAATCGAGTATAAAAATGTCCCCTGGTCCATTGTAACAAAGTCCCCTGATCGAGTATAACAAAGTCCCCTAATCAAGTATAACAAAATCCCCTGATCGAGTATAACAAAGGCCCCTGGTCGAGTATATCAAAGTCCCCTGTTTGAGTCTAACAAAAACCCTTATCGAATACACCAAATTCCCCTTTTCGAGTATAACAAAGTCCCCAGATCGAGTATAACAAAGTCTCCTAATCGAGTATAACAAAGGTCCCTGGTCGAGTATAACAAAGTTCCCTGATCGAGTGTAACAAAAGTCCCCTGATCGAGAATAACAAAGTCCCCTAATCGAGTATAAAAATGTCCCCTGGTCCATTGTAACAAAGTCCCCTGATCGAGTATAACAAAGTCCCCTAATCAAGTATAACAAAGTCCCCTGATCGAGTATAACAAAGGCCGCTCATCGAGTATAGCAAAGTCCATTGATCAAATATAGGAAAAGTCCCCTGAATCAAGTATAAAAAGGTCCACTGGTCGAGTATAACAAAGTCCCCTGATCGAGTATAACAAAGTCACCTGGTCGAGTATAGCAAAGTCCCCTGATCGAGTATAACAAAGCCCTCTGATCGAGTATAACATATCCTCTGATCGAGTATAACAAAGTCCTCTGGTCGAGTATGACAAAGTCCCCTGATCAAGTATAAAAAAGTCCCCTGGTCGAGTATAACAAAGTCCCCTGATCGAGTATAACAAAGTCCCCTGATCGAGTATAACAAAGTCCCTAGATCAAGCATATCAAAGTCCCCTGATCGATTATAACAAAGTCCCCGGTCTAGTATAGCAAAGGGCCCTGAGCGAGTAAGACAAAGTCCTCTAATCCAGTATAACAGAGCCCCCTGCTCGAGTATAACAAAGTCCCCTGGTCGAGTATAGCAAAGTCCCCTAATCGAGTATAACAAAGCCTCCTGATCGAGTATAACAAAGTCCGCTGATCGAGTATAACAAAGCTCCCTGCACGAGTATAACAAAAACCCCTGATCGAGTCTAAAAAAGGCCTCTAATCGAGTATAAGAAAGTCCCCTGATCGAGTATAACAAAGCCGCCTAATCGAGTATAACAAAGTCCCCTGGTCAAGTATAACAAAGTCCCCTGTTCGAGTCTAACAAAGTCCCCTTATCGAGTCTAACAAAGTCCTCTTATCGAGTATAACAAAGTCCCTGATCGAGTATAACAAAGTCCTCTGGTCGAGTATGACAAAGTCCCTGGTCGAGTATAACAAAGTTTTCTTATCTAGTATAACAAAGGCCCCTGGTCGAGTATAACAAAGTCCTCTGACCAAGTATAACAAAGTTCCCTAATCGATTATAACAAAGTCCCCTGGTCGAGTATAACAAAGGGCGCTGATCGAGTAAGACTAAGTCCCCTCATCGAGTATAACAAAGTCCCCTGATCCTAGTATAACAAAGCCCCCGTGGACGAGTATAACAAACGTTCCTAATCGAGTATAACAAAGTCTCCTGATCGCGTATAACAAAGTCCCCTGATCGAGTATAACAAAGTCCCCTGGATGAGTATAACAAAGTTCCCTGATCGAGTATAACATATCCCCTGATTGAGTATAACAAAGTCCCCTGGTCGAGTATAGCAAAGTCCCTGATCGAGTATAAGAAAGCCTCCTCATCGAGTATAACAAAGTCCCCTGATCGAGTATAACAAAGCCCCCTGCTCGAGTATAACAAAGTCCCCTGATCGAGTCCAAAAAAGGCCTCTAATCGAGTATAAGAAAGTCCCCTGATCGAGTATAACAAAGACCCCTTATCGAGTATAACAAATTCCCCTTATCGAGTATAACAGAGTCCCGTTATCGAGTATAACAAAGTCCCCTAATCGAGTTTAACAAAGGCCCCTGGTCGAGTATAACAAAGTCCCTGATCGAGTATAACAAAGTCCCTAGGTCGAGCATACCAAAGTCCCCTGATCGATTATAACAAAATCCCCCGGTCGAGTATAGCAAAGGGCCCTGATCGTGTAAGACAAAATCACCCTGATCGAGTATAAGAAAGTCAACTGATCGAGTATGACAAAGCCCCCTGGATGAGTATAACAAAGTTCCCTGATCGAGTATAACAAAGTTCCCTGATCGAGTATAACAAATTCCCCTGGTCGAGTATGACAAAGCCCCCTGGATGAGTATAACAGTTCCCTGATCGAGTATAACAAAGTCTCCTGATCGAGTATAACAAAGTCCCCTGGTCCAGTATAACAAAGTCCCCTGATCGAGTATAACATATCCACTGATCGAGTATAACAACGTCTCCTGGCCTAGTTTAACAAAGTCCCCAGATCGAGGATAACAAAGTCCCTAATCGATTATAACAAAGTCCCCTAGTCGAGTATGACAAAGGGCCCTGATCGAGTAAGACTAAGTCCCTCATCGAGTATAACAAAGTCCCCTGATCCTAGTATAAAAAAGCCACTTGGACGAGTATAACAAAGTCCCCTGAACCGAGTATAACAAAGTCCCCTGATCGATTATAACAAAATCCCCCGGTCGAGTATAGCAAAGGGCCCTGATCGTGTAAGACAAAATCACCCTGATCGAGTATAAGAAAGTCAACTGATCGAGTATGACGAAGCCCCCTGGATGAGTATAACAAAGTTCCCTGATCGAGTATAACAAAGTCCCCTGATCGAGTATAACAAATTCCCCTGGTCGAGTATGACAAAGCCCCCTGGATGAGTATAACAGTTCCCTGATCGAGTATAACAAAGTCTCCTGATCGAGTATAACAAAGTCCCCTGGTCCAGTATAATAAAGTCCCCTGATCGAGTATAACATATCCACTGATCGAGTATAACAACGTCTCCTGGCCTAGTATAACAAAGTCCCCAGATCGAGGAAAACAAAGTCCCCTAATCGATTATAACAAAGTCCCCTAGTCGAGTATGACAAAGGGCCCTGATCGAGTAAGACTAAGTCCCCTCATCGAGTATAACAAAGTCCCCTGATCCTAGTATAAAAAAGCCACTTGGACGAGTATAACAAAGTCCCCTGAACCGAGTATAACAAAGTCCCCTGATCGAGTATAACATATCCACTGATCGAGTATCACAAAGTCCCTGGTGGAGTATAACAAAGTTCCCTGGTCGAGTATAACAAAGTTTTCTAATCGAGCATAACAAAGGCCCTTGGTCGAGTAAAACAAAGTCCTCTGATCAAGTATAACAAAGTACCCTGATCTAGTATAACAAAGTCCCCTAATCAAGTAAAACAAAGTCCCCTGATCAAGTATAACAAAGACCCCTGATCGAGTATAACATATCCCCTGATCGAGTATAACAAAGTCCTCTGGTCGAGTATGACAAAGTCCCCTGATCGAGTATAACAAAGTCCCCTGATCGAGTATTACATATCCCCTGATCGAATATAACAAAGTCCCTGGTGGAGTATAACAAAGTCCCCTGATCGAGTATCACAAAGTCTCCTGGTCGAGTATAACAAAGTTTTCTAATCGAGTATAAAAAACCCCATCGTCGAGTATAACAAAGTCCTCTGATCGAGTATAACAAATTCCCCTGATCGAGTATAACATATCACCTGATCGAGTATAACAAAGTCCTCTGGTCGAGTATAACAAAGTCCCCTAATCGAGTATAACAATGTCACCTGGTCGAGTATAACAATGTCCCCTGATCGAGTATAACAAAGTCCCCTAATCAAGTATAACAATGTCCCCTGATCGAGTATAACAAAGTCCCTTCATCGAGTATAACATATCCCCTGATCGAGTATAACAAAGTCCCCTGATCGAGTATAACAAAGTCCCCTGGTCGAGTATAAAAAAGGGCCCTGATCGAGTAAGACAAAGTCCCCTCATCGAGTATAACAAAGTCCTTTAATCCTAGTATAACAATGCCCCCTGGACGAGTATAACAAAGTACCCTCTACCGAGTATAACAAAGTCCCTTGATCGAGTATAACATATCCCCTGATCAAGTATAACAAAGGCCCTGGTGGAGTATAACAAAGTCCTCTGATCAAGTAATACAAAGACCCCTAATCGAGTATAACAAAGTCCCCTAATCAAGTATAACAATGTCCCCTGATCGAGTATAACAAAGTCCCCTCATCTAGTATAATATATCCCCTGATCGAGTATAACAAAGTCCCCTGATCGAGTATAACAAAGTCCCCTGGTCGGGTATAACAAAACCCCCTCATCAAATATAACAAAGGCCCCTAATCGAGTATAACAAAGTCCCCTGAATGAGTATAACAAAGTCCTCTGGTTGACTATAACAAAGTCCCCTGATAGAGTATAACATATCCCCTGATCGAGTATAACAAAGTCCTCTGGTCGAGTATAAAAAAGTCCCCTGATCGCGTATAACAAAGTCTCCTGGTCGTGTATAACAAAGTCCCCTGCTCGAGTATAACAAAGGCCACCTCATTGAGTAGAACAAAGTCCATTGGTCAAGTATAAAAAAGTCCCCTGGTTCGAGTATAACAAAGTCCCCTAATCGAATATAACAAAGTCCTCTGGTCGAGTATAAAAAAGTCCCCTGATCGAGTATAACAAAGTCCCCTGCTCGAGTATAAGAAAGTCCCATCATCGAGTATAACAAAGTCCCCTAATCGAATATAACAAAGTAATCTGGTCAAGTATAAAAAAGTCCCCTGGTCGAGTATAACAAAGTCCCCGGTTCGTGTATAACAAAGTCCCCTGGTCGAGTATAGCAAAGTCCCCTGATCAAGTATAACAAAGCCTCCTGATCGAGTATAACAAAGTCCCCTGATCGAACATAACAAAGCCCCCTGCTCGAGTATAAAAAAGTCCCCTGGTCGAGTATAACAAAGTCCCCCGGTCGAGTATAGCAAAGGGCCCTGATCGAGTAAGACAAAGTCACCTGATCGAGTATAACAAAGGCCCCTCATCGAGTCCAAAAAAGGCCCCTAATCAAGTGTAACAAAGTCCCCTGATCTAGTATAACAAAGGCCTCTGATCGAGTATAACAAAGGCCCCTCATCGAGTATAAGAAAGTCCCCTGATCGAGTATAACAAAGCCGCCTAATCGAGTATAACAAAGTCCCCTGGTCGAGTATAACAAAGTCTCCTGTTCGAGTATAACAAAGTCCCCTGGTCGAGTATAGCAAAGTCCCCTGATCGAATATAACAAAGCCTCCTGATCGAGTATAACAGAGTCCCCTAATCGAGTATAACAAAGCCCCCTCCTCGAGTATAACAAAGTTCCCTGGTCGAGTATAGCAAAGTCCCCTGATCGAGTATAACAAAGCCTCCTGATCGAGTATAACAAAGTCCCCTAATCGAGTTCAAAAAAGGCCTCTAATCGAGTATAACAAAGTCCCCTGATCTAGTATAACAAAGGCCCCTTATCGAGTATAACAAAGTCCCCTGGTCGAGTATAACAAAGTTTTCTAATTGAGTATAAAAAAGCCCATCGTCGAGTATAACAAAGTCCTCTGATCGAGTATAACAAATTCCCCTGATCGAGTATAACATATCACCTGATCGAGTATAACAAAGTCCTCTGGTCGAGTATAACAAAGTCCCATGATCGAGTATAACAATGTCACCTGGTCGAGTATAACAATGTCCCCTGATCGAGTATAACAAAGGCCCCACATCGAGTATAGCAAAGCTCATTGGTCAAATATAGTAAAGTCCACTCATCGGGTATAACAAAGCTCCTCGATCGAGTATAACAAAGGCCTCTGGTCGAGTAAGACAAAGTCCCCTAATCAAGTATAAAAAAGTCCCGTGGTCGAATATTTCAAAGTCCCCTAATCGAGTATAACAAAGTCTCCTGGTCGAGCATAATAAAGCACCCTCATCGAGTATAACAAAGGCCCCTAATCGAGTATAACAAAGTCTCCTGATCGCGTATAACAAAGTCCCCTGATCGAGTATAACAAACTCCCCTGGTTGAGTATAAGAAAGTCCCCTGATCGAGTATAACATATCCCCTGATTGAGTATAACAAAGTTCTCTGGTCGAGTATAAAAAAGTCCCCTGATCGAGTATAACAAAGTCCCCTGGTTGAGTATAACAAAGTCCCCTCATCGAGTATAACAAAGGCCCCTCATCGAGGATAACAAAGTCCATTGGTCAAGTATAAAAGAGATCCCTGGTCGAGTGTAACAAAGTCCTCTGATCGAGTATAACAAAGGCCCCTGGTCGAGTATAACAAAGTCCCCTGTTCGAGTCTAACAAAAACCCTTATCGAATATAACAAATTCCCCTTTTCGAGTATAACAAAGTCCCCATATCGAGTATAACAAAGTCCCCTAATTGAGTATAACAAAGGTCCCTGGTCGAGTATAACAAAGTTCCCTGATCGAGTGTAACAAAAGTCCCCTGATCAAGTATAACAAAACTCCCATGGTCGAGTAAAACAAAGTCCCCTAATCAAGTATAAAAATGTCCCCTGGTCCAGTGTAACAAAGTCCCCTGATCGAGTATAAAAACGTCCCCTGGTCGATTATAGCAAGTCCCCTGGTCGAGTATAACAAAGCCCCCTCATCGAGTATAACAAAGGCCACTAATCGAGTATAACAAAGTCCCCTAATCGAGTATAACAAAGTCCCCTTTAGAGTATAACAAAGTCCCCTGATCGAGTATAACAAAGTCCCCTAGTTGAGTATAACAAAGTCCCTTGATCAAGTATAACATATTCCCTGATTGTGGACAACAAAGTCCTCTGGTCGAGTATAACAAAGTCCCCTGATCGAGTATAAGAAAGCCCCCTGCTCGAGTATAACAATGTCCCCTGATCGAGTCCAAAAAAGGCCTCTAATCGAGTATAACAAAGTCCCCTGATCTAGTATAAAAAAGGCCCCTCATCGAGTATAACAAAGGCCCCTCATCGAGTATAAGAAGGTCCCCTGATCGAGTATAATAAAGCCGCCTAATCGGGTATAACAAAGTCCCCTGGTCGAGTATAACAAAGTCCCCTGTTCGAGTCTAACAAAGTCCCCTTATCTAGTATAACAAATTCCCCTTATCGAGTATAACAAAGTCCCCTTATCGAGTATAACAAAGTCCCCTAATCGAGTATAACAAAGGCCCCTGGTCGAGTATAACAAAGTTCCCTGATCGAGTGTAACAAAAGTCCCCTGATCGAGTATAACAAAGCCCCATAGACGAGTATAACAAAGTTCCCTCATCGAGTATAACAAAGTCCCCTAGTCGAGTATAACAAAGTCCCCTGGTCCAGTATAACAAAGTCCCCTGATCAAGTATAACATTTCCCCTGATAGAGTATAACAACGTCTCCTGGCCCAGTTTAACAAAGTCCCCAGATCGAGCATAACAAAGTCCCCTAATCGATTATAACAAAGTCCCCTGGTCGAGTATAAAAAAGGGCCCTGATCGAGTAAGACAAAGTCCCCTGATCGAGCATCACAAAGTCCCCTGATCCTAGTATAACAAAGCCCCTGGACGAGTATAACAAAGTCCCCTGAACCAAGTATAACAAAGTCCCCTAATCGAGTAAAACATATCCCCTGATCGAGTATAAAAAAGTCCCTGGTGGAGTATAACAAAGTCCCCTGGTCGAGTATAACAAAGTTTTCTAATCGAGTATAACAAAGGCCCCTGGTTGAGTATAACAATGTCCTATGATCAAGTATAACAAAGCCCCCTAATCGAGTAAAACAAAGTCCCCTGATCGAGTTTAACATATCCCCTGATCGAGTATAACAAAGTCCTCTGGTCGAATATATCAAAGACCCCTTAACGAGTATAACAAAGTCCCCTGGTCGTGTATAACAAAGCCCAGTGATCGAGTTCAACAAAGGCCCCTCATCGAGTATAGCAAAGTCCATTGGTCAAATATAGGAAAGTCCACTGATCGAGTATGACAAAGTCCCCTGATCAAGTATAAAAAAGTCCCCTCGTCGAGTATAACAAAGCAACTCATCGAGTATAACAAATTCCCCTGGTCGAGTATAGCAAAGTCCCCTGGTCGAGTATAACAAAGCCCCCCTCATCGAGTATAACAAAGGCCCCAAATCGAGTATAACAGAGTCCCCTGATTGAGTATAACAAAGTCCCCTGATCGAGTATAACAAAGTCCTCTGGTTGAGTACAACAAAGTCCCCTGATCGAGTATAACATATCCCCTGATCGAATATAAAAAAGTCCGTTTGCCCACTATAATAAAGTCCCTAGATCGAGCATACCAAAGTCCACTGATCGATTATAACAAAGTCCCCCGGTCGAGTATAGCAAAGGGTCCTGATGGAGTAAGACAAAGTCATCTGAACGAGTATAACAAAGTCCCCTGATCGAGTATAACAAAACCCCTTGGATGAGTATAACAAAGTTTCCTAATCGAGTATAACAAAGTCCCCAGATCGAGTATAACAAAGTCCCCTGCTACAGTATAACAAAGTCTCCTGATCGAGTATAACATATCCCCTGATCGAGTATAACAACGTCTCCTGGCCCAGTTTAACAAAGTCCCCAGATCGAGCATAACAAAGTCCCCTAATCGATTATAACAAAGTCCCCTGGTCGAGTATAACAAAGGGCCCTGATCGAGTAAGACAAAGTCCCCTCATCGAGTATAACCTAGTCCTCTGATGCTAGTATAACAAAGCCCCTTGGACGAGTATAACAAAGTCCCCTGAACCGAGTATAACAAAGTCCCCTGATCGAGTACAACATATCCCCTGATCGAGTATAACAAGTCCCTGGTGGAGTATATTAAAGTCCCCTGGTCGAGTATAACAAAGTTTTCTAATCGAGCATAACAAAGGCCCCTGGTCGAGTATAACAAGTCCTCTGATCAAGTATAACAAAGTCCCCTGATCGAGAATAACAAAGTCCCCTAATCAAGTATAACAAAGTCCCCTGATCGAGTATAACAAAGTCCCCTGATCGAGTATAACATATCCCCTCATCGAGTATAACAAAGTCCCCTGGTCGAGTATAGCAAAGTCCCCTGATCGAGTATAACAAAGACCCCTCATCGAGTATAGCAAAGTCCATCGGTCAAATATAGGAAAGTCCACTGATCGAGTATGACAGAGTCCCCTGATCAAGTATAAAAAAGTCCCCTGGTCGAGTATAACAAAGTCCCCTGATCGAGTATAACAAAGTCCCCTGGTCGAGTATAACAAAACCCCCTCATCAAGTATAACAAAGGCCCCTAATCGAGTATAACAAAGTCCCCTGATTGAGTATAACAAAGTCCCCTGATCGAGTATAACAAAGTCCTCCGGTTGAGTATAACAAAGTCCCGTGATCGAGTATAACATATCCCCTGATAGAGTATAACAAAGTCCTCTGGTCGAGTATAAAAAAGTCCCCCTAATCGAGTATAACAAAGTCCCCTGGTCGAGTATAACAAAGTCCCCTGTTCGAGTCTAACAAAGTCCCCTTATCGAGTATAACAAATTCCCCTTATCGAGTATAACAAAGTTCCCATATCGAGTATAACAAAGTCCCCTAATCGAGTATAATAAAGGCCCTTTGTCGAGTATAACAAAGTCCCCTGATCGAGTGTAACAAAAGTCCCCTAATCGAGTATAACAAAGTCCCCTAATCGAGTATAAAAATGTCCTCTGGACCAGTGTCACAAAGTCCCCTGATCGAGTATAAAAAAGTCCCCTTGCCCAGAATAACAAAGTCCCTAGATCGAGCATACCAAAGACCCCTGATCGATTATATCAAAGTCCCTTGGTCGAGTATAGCAAAGGGCCCTGATCGAGTAAGACAAAGTCCCCTGATCGAGTATAACAAAGTCCCCTGGTCGAGTATAACAAAACCCCTTGGATGAGTATAACAAAGTTTCCTAATCGAGTATAACAAAGTCCCCAGATCGAGTATAACAAAGTCCCCTGCTACAGTATAACAAAGTCCCCTGATCGAGTATAACATATCCCCTGATCGAGTATAACAACGTCTCCTGGCCCAGTTTAACAAAGTCCCCAGATCGAGCATAATAAAGTCCCCTAATCGATTATAACAAAGTCCCCTGGGCGAGTATAATAAAGGGCCCTGATCGAGTAAGACAAAGTCCCCTCATCGAGTATAACCTAGTCCTCTGATGCTAGTATAACAAAGCCCCTTGGACGAGTATAACAAAGTCCCCTGAACCGAGTATAACAAAGTCCCCTGATCGAGTACAACATATCCCCTGATCGAGTATAACAACTCCCTGGTGGTGTATATTAAAGTCCCCTGGTCGAGTATAACAAAGTTTTCTAATCGAGCATAACAAAGGCCCCTTGTCGAGTATAACAAAGTCCTCTGATCAAGTATAACAAAGTCCCCTGATCGAGAATAACAAAGTCCCCTAATCAAGTATAACAAAGTCCCATGATCGAGTATAACAAAGTCCCCTGATCGAGTATAACATATCCCCTCATCGAGTATAACAAAGTCCCCTGGTCGAGTATAACAAAGTCCCCTGATCGAGTATAACAAAGACCCCTCATCGAGTATAGCAATATCCATCGGTCAAATATAGGAAAGTCCACTGATCGAGTATGACAAAGTCCCCTGATCAAGTATAAAAAAGTCCCCTGGTCGAGTATAACAAAGTCCCCTGATCGAGTATAACAAAGTCCCCTGGTCGAGTATAACAAAACCCCCTCATCAAGTATAACAAAGGCCCCTAATCGAGTATAACAAAGTCCCCTGATTGAGTATAACAAAGTCCCCTGATCGAGTATAACAAAGTCCTCCGGTTGAGTATAACAAAGTCCCGTGATCGAGTATAACATATCCCCTGATAGAGTATAACAAAGTCCTCTGGTCGAGTATAAAAAAGTCCCCTAATCGAGTATAACAAAGTCCCTTGGTCGAGTATAACAAAGTCCCCTGTTCGAGTCTAACAAAGTCCCCTTATCGAGTATAACAAATTCCCATTATCGAGTATAACAAAGTCCCCATATCGAGTATAACAAAGTCCCCTAATCGAGTATAATAAAGGCCCTTTGTCGAGTATAACAAAGTCCCCTGATCGAGTGTAACAAAAGTCCCCTAATCGAGTATAGCAAATGCCCCTGATCGACTATAACAAAGGGCCTTCATCGAGTATAAGAAAGTCCATTGGTCAAGTATAAAAAAGTCCCCTGGTCGAGTATAACAAAGTCCCTTCATCGTGTATAACAAAGTCCCCTGGTCGAGTATAGCAAAGTCCCATGATCAAGTATAACAAAGCCTTCTGATCGAGTATAACAAAGTCCCCTGATCGAATATAACAAAGCCCCCTGCACGAGTATAAGAAAGTCCTCTGATCGAGTATAACAAAGTCTCCTCATCGAGTATTACAAAGGCCCCTCATCGAGTCCAAAAAAGGCCCCTAATCAAGTATAACAAAGTCCCCTGATCGAGTATAACAAAGTCCCCGAATCGAGTATAACAAAGCCCCCTGGACGAGTATAACAAAGTTCCCTGATCGAGTATAACAAAGTCCCATGATCGAGTATAACAAAGTCCCCTGGTCCAGTATAACAAAGTCCCCTGATCGAGTATAACATATCCCCTGATCGAGTATTACAAAGTCTCCTGGCCCAGTATAACAAAGTCCCCAGATCGAGCGTAACAAAGTCCCCTGATCGACTATATCAAAGTCCCCAGGTCGAGTATAACAAAGGCCCTGATCCAATGAGACAAAGTCCCCTGATCGAGTATAACAAAGTCCCCTGATCGAGTATAACAAAGCTTCCTGGACGAGTATAACAACAACCCCTGATCGTGTATAACAAAGTCCCCTGATCGAGTATTACATATCCCCTGATCGAATATAACAAAGTCCCTGGTGGAGTATAACAAAGTCCCCTGATCGAGTATCACAAAGGCCACTAATCGAGTATAACAAAGTCTCCTGATTGAGTATAACAAAGGCCCCTGGTCGAGTATAACAAAGTCCCCTGATCGAGTGTAACAAAAGTCCCCTGATCAAGTATAACAAAGTCCCCTAATCGAGTATAAAAATGTCCCCTGGTCCAGTGTAACAAAGTACCCTGATCGAGTATAAAAAAGTTCCCTGGCCCAGTATAACAAAGTCCCTAGATCGAGCATACCAAAGTTCCCTGATCGAGTATAACAAAGTCCCCTGATCGAGTATAACAAAGCCCCCTAGACGAGTATAACAAAGTTCCCACATCAAGTATAAAAAGTTCCCTAATCGAGTATAACAAAGCCCCTGGTCCAGTATAACAAAGTCCCCTGATCAAGTATAACATATCCCCTGATAGAGTATAACAACGTCTCCTGGCCCAGTTTAACAAAGTCACCAGATCGAGCGTAACAAAGTCCCCTAATCGATTATAACAAAGTCCCCTGGTCGAGTATAACAAAGGCCCCTGATTGAGTAAGACAAAGTCCCCTGATCGAGCATCACAAAGTCCCCTGAACCGAGTATAACAAAGTCCCCTGATCGAGTAAAACATATCCCCTGATCGAGTATAAAAAAGTCCCTGGTGGAGTATAACAAAGTCCCCTGGTCGAGTATAACAAAGTTTTCTAATCGAGTATAACAAAGGACCCTGGTTGAGTATGACAAAGTCCTCTGATCAAGTATAACAAAGTCCCCTAATCGAGTAAAACAAAGTCCCCTGATCGAGTATAACATATCCCCTGATCGAGTATAACAAAGTCCTCTGGTCGAGTATAACAAAGACCCCTGAACGAGTATAACAAAGTCCCCTGGTCGTGTATAACAAAGTCCAGTGATCGAGTATAACAAAGGCCCCTCATCGAGTATAGCAAATCCATTGGTCAAATAGAGAAAAGTCCACTGATCGAGTATGACAAAGTCCCCTGATCAAGTATAAAAAAGTCCCCTCGTCGAGTATAACAAAGCCCCCTGATCGATTATAACAAAGTCCCCAGATCGAGCATAACAATGTCCCCTAATCGATTACAACAAAGTCCCCTGTTCGAGTATAACAAAGGGCCCTGATCGAGTAAGACAAAGTCCCCATCGAGCATAACAAAGTCCCCTAATCGATTATAACAAAGTCCCCTGGTCGAGTATAACAAAGTCCCTTGATCGAGTATAACAAAGTCCATTGGTCAAATATAGGAAAGTCCACTGATCGAGTATAACAAAGTCCCAGATCGCGCATAACAAAGTCCCCTGATCGATTATAAAAAGTTCCCTGGTCGAGTATAGCAAAGGGACTGATCGAGTAAGACAAAGTCCCCTGATCGAGTATAACACAGTCCCCTAATCAAGTATAACAAAGCCCCCTGGGCGAGTATAACAACGTTCCCTGATCGAGTATTACAAAGTCTCATGGCCCAGTATAACAAAGTCCCCTCGAGTATAAATAAGGCCCTGATCGAGTAAGACAAAATCCCCTGATCGAGTATAACAAAGTCCCCTAATCGAGTATGATAAAGCCGCCTACTCGAGTATAACAAAGTCCCCTGGTCGAGTGTAGCAAAGTCCACTGAAGGAGTATAACAAAGCCTCCACATCGAGTATAAGAAAGTCCCCTGATCGAGTATAACAAAGCCGCTTAATCGAGTATAACAAAGTCCCCTGGTCGAGTATAGCAAAGTCCCCTGTTCGAGTCTAACAAAGTCCCCTTATCGAGTATAACAAATTCCCCTTATCGAATATAACAAAGTCCCCTTATCAAGTATAACAAAGTCCCCTAATCGAGTATAACAAAGGTCCCTGGTCGAGTATAACAAAGTTCCCTGATCGAGTGTAACAAAAGTCCCCTGATCGAGAATAACAAAGTCCCATAATCAAGTATAAAAATATCCCCTGGTCTAGTGTAACAAAGACCCCTGATCGAGTATAACAAAGTCCCCTAATAAAGTATGACAAAGTCCCCTCATCAAGTATAACAAAGGCCCCTCATAGAATATAACAAAGTCCATTGGTCAAATATAGGAATGTCCACAGATCGAGTATGACAAAGTCCCGTGATCAAGTATAAAAAAGTCCCCTGGTCGAGTATAGCAATGTCCCCTGGTCGAGTATAACAAAGTCCCTTGATCGAGTGTAACAAAAGTCCCCTGATCAAGTATAACAAAACTCCCCTGATCGAGTAAAACAAAGTCCCCTAATCAAGTATAAAAATGTCCCTTGGTCCAGTGTAACAAAGTCCCCTGATCGAGTATAACAATTTCCCCTAATCAAGTATAACAAAGTCCCCTGATAAAGTATAACAAAGGCCCCTCATAGAGTATAACAAAGTCCATTGGTCAAATATAGGAAAGTCCACAGATCGAGTATGACAAAGTCCCCTGATCAGGTATAACAAAGCCCCCTGATCGAGTATAACATATCCTCTGATCGAGTATAACAAAGTCCTCTGGTCGAATATGACAAAGGCCCCTGGTCGAGTATAACAAAGTCCCTTGATCGAGTGTAACAAAACTCCTCTGATCATGTATAACAAAACTCCCCTGATCGAGTAAAACAAAGTCCCCTAATCAAGTATAAAAATGTCCCCTGGTCCAGTGTAACAAAGTCCCCTGATCGAGTATAAAAAAGTCCCCTGGTCGATTATAGCAAGTCCTCTGGTCGAGTATATCAAAGCCCCCTCATCGAGTATAACAAAGGCCACTAATCGAGTATAACAAAGTCCCCTGATCGAGTATAACAAAGTCCCCTTTAGAGTATAACAAAGTCCACTGATCGAGTATAACAAAGTCCCCTAGTTGAGTATAACAAAGTCCCTTGATCAAGTATAACATATTCCCTGATTGTGTATAACAAAGTCCTCTGGTCGAGTATAAAAAAGTCCCCTGATCGAGTATAACAAAGTCACCTTGTCGAGTATAGCAAAGTCCCCTCATCGAGTATAACAAAGTCCATTGGTCAAGGATAAAAAAGTCCCCTTATCGAGTATAACAAAGTCCCCTAATAGAGTATAACAAAGGCCCCTGGTCGAGTATAACAAAGTCCCCTGATCGAGTGTAACAAAAGTCCCCTGACCGAGTATAACAAAGTCCCCTGATCGAGTATAAAAATGTCCCCTGGTCCAGTGTAACAAAGTGCCCTGATCGAGTATAAAAAAGTTCCCTGGCCCAGTATAATAAAGTCCCTAGATCGAGCATACCAAAGTCCCCTGATCGTTTATAACAAAGTCCCCCGGTCGAGTAGAGCAAAGGGCCCTGATCGAGTAAGACAAAGTCCCCTGATCGAGTATAACAAAGTCCCATGATCGAGTATAAAAAAGCCCCCTAGACGAGTATAACAAAGTCGTCTGGTCGAGTATAACAAAGTCCCCTAATCGAGTATAACAAAGACCCCTGGTCGACTATAGCAAAGTCCCCTGGTCGAGTATAACAATGCCTCCTCATCGAGTATAACAAAGTCCCCTAATCAAGTATAACAAAGTCCCCTAATCGAGTATAACAAAGACCCTGGTCGAGTATAACAAAGTCCCTTAATCGAGTATAACAAAGTCCCCTGGTCGACTATAGCAAAGTCCCCTGGTCGAGTATAACAAAGGCCCCTCATCGAGAATAACAAACTCCATTGGTCAAGTATAAAAAAGTTCCCTGGTCGAGTATAACAAAGTCCCCTAATCGAGTATAACAAAGTCCCCTTTTCGAGTATAGCAAAGTCCCCTGATGGAGTATGACAAAGCCTCCTGATCGAGTATAACAAAGTCCCCTAATCGAGTATAACAAAGCCCCCTGTTCGAGTATAACGAAGTCCCCTGGTCGAGTATAGCAAAGTCCCATCATCGAGTATAACAAAGCCTCCTGATCGAGTATAACAAAGTCCCCTGATCGAGTATAACAAAGTCCCCTGTTCGAGACTAACAAAGTCCCCTTATCGAATATAACAAATTCCCCTTATCGAGTATAACAAAGTCCCCTTATCGAGTATAGCAAAGTCCCCTAATCGAGTATAACAAAGGCCCCTGGTCGAGTATAACAAAGTTCCCTGATCTAGTGTAACAAAAGTCCCCTGATCGAGAATAACAAAGTCCCCTAATCGAGCATAAAAATGTCCCCTGGTTCAGTGTAACAAAGTCCCCTGATCGAGTATAACAAAGTTCCCTAATCAAGTATAACAAAGTCCCCTGATCGAGTTTAACAAAGTCGCCTGATCGAGTATAACATATCCTCTGATCGAGTATAACAAAGTCCTCTGGCCGAGTATGACAAAGTCCACTGATCGAGTATAACAAAGTCCCCTGGTCGAGTATAACAAAGTCCCCTGATCGAGTATAACCAAGGCCCCTCATCGAGTTTAGCAAAGTCCATTGGTTAAATATAGGAAAGTCCACTGATCGAGTATAACAAAGTCCCAGATCGAGCATAACAATGTCCCCTGATCGATTATAACAAAGTCCCCTGGTCGAGAATAGCAAAGGGCCCTGATCGAGTAAGACAAAGTCCCCTGATCGAGTATAACAAAGTCCCCTAATCGAGTATAACAAAGCCCCCTGGACGAGTATAACAAAGTTCCCTGATCGAGTATAACAAAGTCCTATGATCGAGTATAATAAAGTCCCCTGGTCCAGTATAACAAAGTCCCCTGATCGAGTATAACATATCCCCTGATCGAGAATTACAAAGTCGCCTGGCCCAGTATAACAAAAACCCCAGATCGAGCGTAACAAAGTCCCCTGATCGATTATAACAAAGTCCCCAGGTCGAGTATAACAAAGGCCCTGCCAAGAATGAGACAAAGTCCCCTGATCGAGTATAACAAAGTCCCCTGATCGAGTATAACAAAGCCCCCTCGACGAGTATAACAAAGACCCCTGATCGTGTATAACAAAGTCCCCTGATCGAGTATTACATATCCCCTGATCAAATATAAGAAAGTCCCTGATGGAGTATAAGAAAGTCCCCTGATCGAGTGTAACAAAAGTCCCCTGATCAAGAATAACAAAGTCCCCTGATCGAGTATAAAAATGTCCCCTGGTCCAGTGTAACAAAGTCCCCTGATCGAGTAAAAAAAAGTTCCCTGGCCCAGTATAACAAAGTCCCTAGATCGAGCATACCAAAGTTCACTGAACGAGTATAGCAAAGTCCCCTGATCGAGTATAACAAAGCCCCCTAGACGAGTATAACAAAGTTCCCTGATCAAGTATAACATATCCCCTGATAGAGTATAACAACGTCTCCTGGACCAGTTTAACAAAGTCCCCAGATCGAGCATAACAAAGTCTCCTAATCGATTATAACAAAGTCCCCTGGTCGAGTATAACAAAGGGGCCCGATCGAGAAAGACAAAGTCCCCTGATCGAGCATAACAAAGTCCCCTGTTCCTAGTATAACAAAGCCCCCTGGACGAGTATAACAAAGTCCCCTGATCCGAGTATAACAAAGTCCCCTGATCGAGTAAAACATATCCCCTGATCGAGTATAAAAAAGTCCCTGGTGGAGTATAACAAAGTCCACTGGTCGAGTATAGCAAAGTCCCCTCATCGAGTATAACAAAGGCCCCTCATCGAGTATAACAAAGTCCTCTGATCAAGTATAACAAAGTCCCCTAATCGAGTATAACAAAGTCCCCTAATAGAGAGCAACAAAGGCCCTGGCCGGAAAGGCAACAAAGTCCCTGATCGAGTGTAACAAAAGTCCCGATCGAGTATAACAAAGTCCTGATCGAGTATAAAAATAACCCCTGGTCCAGTGTCAAAAGTAAAATTGATCGAGTATAAAGTCTTCCTGGCCCAGTAAGTAATAAAGTCCTAGATTCATATGCATACCAAAGTCCTGATCGTCGGTAACAAAGTCCCCTGATCGAGTATAACAAAGTCCCATGATCGAGTATAAAAAAGCCCCCTAGACGAGTATAACAAAGTCGTCTGGTCGAGTATAACAAAGTCCCCTAATCGAGTATAACAAAGTCCCCTGGTCGACTATAGCAAAGTCCCCTGGTCGAGAATAACAAAGCCTCCTCATCGAGTATAACAAAGTCCCCTAATCGAGTATAACAAAGTCCCCTAATCGAGTATAACAAAGATCCTGGTCGAGTATAACAAAGTCCCTTAATCGAGTATAACAAAGCCCCCTTTTCGAGTATAGCAAAGTCCCCTGATGGAGTATGACAAAGCCTCCTAATCGAGTATAACAAAGTCCCCTAATCGAGTATAACAAAGCCCCCTGTTCGAGTATAACGAAGTCCCCTGGTCGAGTATAGCAAAGTCCCCTCATCGAGTATAACAAAGTCCCCTGGTCGAGAATAGCAAAGGGCCCTGATCGAGTAAGACAAAGTCCTCTGATCGAGTATAACAAAGTCCCCTAATCGAGTATAACAAAGCCCCCTGGACGAGTATAACATAGTTCCCTGATCGAGTTTAACAAAGTCCTATGATCGAGTATAACAAAGTCCCCTGGTCGACTATAGCAAAGTCCCCTGGTCAAGTATAAAAAAGATCCCTGGTCGAGTATAACAAAGTCCCCTAATCGAGTATAACAATGTCCCCTGGTCGAGTATAGCAAAGTCCCCTGATCGAGTATAACAAAGCCTCCTGATCGAGTATAACAAAGTCCCATGATCGAGTATAACAAAGCCCAATGCTCGAATATAACAAAGTCCCCTGGTCGAGTCCAAAAAAGGCCTCTAACCGAGTATAAGAAAGTCCCCTGATCGAGTATAACAAAGCCACCTAATCGAGTATAACAAAGTCCCCTGGTCGAGTATAACAAAGTCCCCTGTTCGAGTCTAACAAAGTCACCTAATCGAGTATAACAAAGTCCCCTGGTCGAGTATAACAAAGTCCCCTGTTCGAGTCTATCAAAGTCCCCTTATGGAGTATAACAAATTCCCCTTATCGAGTTTAACAAAGTTCCCTTATCGAGTATAACAAAGTCCCCTAATCGAGTATAACAAAGGACCCTGGTCGAGTATAACAAAGTCCCCTCATCGAGTGTAACAAAAGTCCCCTGATCGAGTATAACAAAGTCCCCTGATCGAGTATAAAAATGTCCCCTGGTCCAGTGTAACAAAGTCCCCTGATCGAGTATAAAAACGTTCCCTGGCCCAGTATAACAAAGTCCCTAGATCGAGCATACCAAAGTCCCCTGATCGTTTATAACAAAGTTCCCCAGTCGAGTATAGCAAAGTCCCCTAATCGAGTATAACAAAGTCCCCTGGTCGACTATAGCAAAGTCCCCTGGTCGAATATAACAAAGCCTCCTCATCGAGTATAACAAAGTCTCCTAATCGAGTATAACAAAGTCCCCGAATCGAGTATAACAAAGTCCCTGGTCGAGTATAACAAAGTCCCTTAATCGAGTATAACAAAGTCCCCTGGTCGACTATAGCAGAGTCCCCTGGTCGAGTATAACAAAGGCCCTGGTAAAAGGTATAACGAAAGTCACTAATCGAGTATAACAAAAGTCTGATACGATTATAGCAAAAGTCCCTGGTCGAGCATAACAAAAGCCTCTCATCAAGAGTATAACAAAGTCCCCTAATCGAGTATAACAAAGTCCCCTAATCGAGTATAACAAAGTCCCTGGTCGAGTATAACAAAGTCCCTTAATCGAGTATAACAAAGTCCCCTGGTCGACTATAGCAAAGTCCCCTGGTCGAGTATAACAAAGGTCCCTCATCGTGTATAACAAACTCCATTGGTCAAGTATAAAAATGTTCCCTGGTCGAGTATAACAAAGTCCCCTAATCGAGTATAACAAAGTTCCCTTTTCGAGTATAACGAAGTCCCCTGGTCGAGTATAGCAAAGTCCCCTCATCGAGTATAACAAAGCCTCCTGATTGAGTATAACAAAGTCCCCTGATCGAGTATAAAAAAGTCCCCTAGTCGAGTATAACAAAGCCCCCTGCTCGAGTATAACAAAGTCTCCTGATCGAGTCCAAAAAAGGCGTCAAATCGAGTATAACAAAGTTTCCTGATCTAGTATAACAAAGGCCCCTCATCGAGTATAACAAAGGCCCCTCATCGAGTATAAGAAAGTCCCCTGATCGAGTATAACAAAGCCGCCGTATCGAGTATAACAAAGTCCCGTGGTCGAGTATAACATATCCCCTGATCGAGTATAATAAAGTCCCTGGTGGAGTATACCAAAGTCCCCTGGTCGAGTATAACAAAGTTATCTAATCGAGCATAACAAAGGCCCCTTGTCGAGTATAACAAAGTCCCCTAATCAAGTATAACAAAATCCCCTGATCGAGTATAGCAAAGTCCTCTGTTCGAGTATAACATATCCCCTGATCGAGTATAACAAAATCCTCTGGTCGAATATGACAATGTCCCCTGATCGAGTATAAAAAAGTCCCCTGGTCCAGTTTAACAAAGTCCCATTATCGAGTATAACAAAGTCCCCTAATCGGGTATAACAAAGGCCCCTGGTCGAGTATAACAAAGTCCCCTGATCGAGTATAAAAATGTCCCCTGGTCCAGTGTAACAAAGTCCCCTAATCGAATATAAAAAAGTCCGCTTGCCCAGTATAATAAAGTCTCTAGATCGAGCATACGAAAGTCCACTGATCGATTATAACAAAGTCTCCCGGTCGAGTATAGCAAACGGCCCTGATCGAGTAAGACAAAGTCATCTGATCGAGTATAACAAAGTCCTCTGATCCAGTATAACAAAGCCCCCTGGATGAGTATAACAAAGTCCCCTGGTCCAGTATAACAAAGTCCCCTGATCGAGTATAACATATCCCCTGATCGAGTATAACAACGTCTCCTGTCCCAGTTTAACAAAGTGCCCAGATCGAGCATAACAAAGTCCCCTAATCGATTATAACAAAGTCCCCTGGTCGAGTATAACATATACCCTGATCGAGTATAACAAAGGCCCTGGTGGAGTATAACAAAGTCCCCTGGTCGAGAATCACAAAGTTTTATAATCGAGCATAACAAAGGCACCTGGTCGGGTATAACAAAGTCCTCTGATCAAGTATAACAAAGTCCCCTAATTGAGTATAACAAAGTCCCCTAATCAAGTATAACAAAGTCCCCTGATCGAGTATAACATATCCCCTGATCGAGTATAACAAAGTCCCCTGATCGAGTATAACAAAGTCCCCTGGTCGAGTATAACAAAACCCCCTCATGAAATATAACAAAGGCCCCTAATCGAGTATAACAAAGTCCCCTGAATGAGTATAACAAAGTCCTCTGGTTGAGTATAACAAAGTCCCATGATCGAGTATAACATATCCCCTGATCGAGTATAACAAAGTCCCCTGATCGAGTATAACAAAGGCCCCTCATCGAGTATAGCAAAGTCCATTGGTCAAATATAGGAAAGTCCACTGATCGAGTATAACAAAGTTCCAGATCGAGCATAACAAACTCCCCTGGTCGAGTATAGCAAAGGGCCATGATCGAGTAAAACAAAGTCCCCTGGTCGAGTATAACAAAGGCCCTGATCGAGTAAGACAAAGTCCCCTGATCGAATATAAAAAAGTCCCCTGATCGAGTATAACAAAGCCCCCTGGACGAGTATAACAAACACCCCTGATCGAATATAACAAAGTCCCCTGATCGAGTATTACATATCCCCTGATGGAGTATAACAAAGTCCCCTGATCGAGTATAAAAAAGTCCCCTGGACGAGTATAAAAAAAAACCCTCATAAAATATAACTAAGGCCCCAAATCGAGTATAACAAAGTCCCCTGAATGAGTATAACAATGTCATCTGGTTGAGTATAACAAAGTCCCCTGATCGAGTATAACAAAGCCCCCTGGACGAGTATAACAAAGTTCCCTGATCGAGTTTAACAAAGTCCTATGATCGAGTATAATAAAGTCCACTGGTCCAGTATAACAAAGTCCCCTTATCGAGTATAACATATCCCCTGATCGAGAATTACAAAGTCGCCTGGCCCAGTATAACAAAGTCCCCAGATCGAGCGTAACAAAGTCCCCTGATCGATTATAACAAAGTCCCCAGGTCGAGTATAACAAAGGCCCTGCCAAGAATGAGACAAAGTCCCCTGATCAAGTATAACAAAGTCCCCTGATCGAGTATAACAAAGCCTCCTCGACGAGTATAACAAAGACCCCTGATCGTGTATAACAAAGTCCCCTGATCAAGTATTACATATCCCCTGATCAAATATAAGAAAGTCCCTGGTTGAGTATAAGAAAGACCCCTCATCGAGTGTAACAAAAGTCCCCTGATCAAGAATAACAAAGTCCCCTGATCGAGTATAAAAATGTCCCCTGGTCAAGTGTAACAAAGTCCCCTGATCGAGTATAAAAAAGTTCCCTGGCCCAGTATAACAAAGTCCCTAGATCGAGCATACCAAAGTTCCCTGATCGAGTATAGCAAAGTCCTCTGGTCGAGTATGACAAAGTCCCCTGATAGAGTATAACAAAGTCCCCTGGTTGAGTATAACAAAGTCCCCTGATCGAGTATATCATATCTCCTGATTGAGTATAACAAAGTCCTCTGGTCGAGTATAAAAAAGTCCCCTGATCGAGTATAACAAAATCCCATATTCGATTATAACAAAGCCCCCTCATCGAGTATAACAAAGGCCCCTCATCGAGTATAACAAAGTCCATTGGTCAAGTATAAAAAAGATCCCTGGTCGAGTATAACAAAGTCCCCTAATCGAGTATAACAATGTCCCTGGTCGAGTATAGCAAAGTCCCCTGATCGAGTATAACAAAGCCTCCTGATCGAGTATAACAAAGTCCCATGATCGAGTATAACAAAGCCAAATGCTCGAATATAACAAAGTCCCCTGGTCGAGTCCAAAAAAGGCCTCTAATCGAGTATAAGAAAGTCCCCTGATCGAGTATAACAAAGCCACCTAATCGAGTATAACAAAGTCCCCTGGTCGAGTATAACAAAGTCCCCTGTTCGAGTCTAACAAAGTCCCCTTATCGAGTATAACAAATTCCCCTTATCGAGTTTAACAAAGTTCCCTTATCGAGTATAACAAAGTCCCCTAATCGAGTATAACAAAGGAGCCCGGTCGAGTATAACAAAGTCCCCTGATCGAGTGTAACAAAAGTCCCCTGATCGAGTATAACAAAGTCCCCTTATCGAGTATTAAAATGTCCCCTGGTCCAGTGTAACAAAGTCCCCTGATCGTTTTATAACAAAGTCCCCCGGTCGAGTATAGCAAAGGGCCCTGATCGAGTAAAGAC
>NW_024730874.1:0-10620 GCF_018991925.1 Homarus americanus
AGTCTACACTGTTTTAGATACATTGTTTGTATAGTCTACACTGTGTATATACATTGTTTGTATAGTTTACACTGTTTATATACATTGTTGTATAGTCTACACTGTTTATATACATTGTTTGTATAGTCTGCACTGTTTAGATACATTGTTTGTATAGTCTACACTGTTTATATACATTGTTTGTATAGTCTACACTGTTTATATACATTGTTGTATAGTCTACACTGTTTATATACATTGTTGTATAGTCTACACTGTTTATATACATTGTTTGTATAGTCTACACTGTTTATATACATTGTTTGTATAGTCTACACTGTTTAGATACAATGTTTGTATAGTCTACACTGTTTAGATACATTGTTTGTATAGTCTACACTGTTTATATACAATGTTTGTATAGTCTACACTGTTTAGATACATTGTTTGTATAGTCTACACTGTTTATATACAATGTTTGTATAGTCTACACTGTTTAGATACATTGTTTGTATAGTCTACACTGTTTATATACAATGTTTGTATAGGCTACACTGTTTAGATACATTGTTTGTATAGTCTACACTGTTTATATACATTGTTTGTATAGTCTACACTGTTTAGATACAATGTTTGTATAGTCTACACTGTTTAGATACATTGTTTGTATAGTCTACACTGTTTATATACAATGTTTGTATAGTCTACACTGTTTATATACATTGTTGTATAGTCTACTGTTTATATACATTATTTGCTTATAGTCTCACTGTTTTATATACATTATTTATAGTCTCCTGTTTATATACATTATTTGTATGTCTTTTATTTATATACATTGTTTGTATTGTCTACAGTGTTTATATACATTGTTTATATAGTCTACACTGTTTATATACATTGTTTGTATAGTCTACACTGTTTATATACAATGTTTGTATAGTCTACACTGTTTATATACAATGTTTGTATAGTCTACACTGTTTATATACAATGTTTGTATAGTCTACACTGTTTAGATACATTGGTTGTATAGTCTACACTGTGTATATACATTGTTTGTATAGTTTACACTGTTTATATACATTGTTGTATAGTCTACACTGTTTATATACAATGTTTGTATAGTCTACAGTGTTTATATACATTGTTTGTATAGTCTACACTGTTTATATACAATGTTTGTATAGTCTACACTGTTTAGATACATTGTTTGTATAGTCTACACTGTGTATATACATTGTTTGTATAGTTTACACTGTTTATATACATTGTTGTATAGTCTACACTGTTTATATACATTGTTTTCTATAGTCTGCACTGTTTAGATACATTGTTTGTATAGTCTACACTGTTTATATACATTGTTTGTATAGTCTACACTGTTTATATACATTGTTGTATAGTCTACACTGTTTATATACATTGTTTGTATAGTCTACACTGTTTATATACAATGTTTGTATAGTCTACACTGTTTATATACAATGTTTGTATAGTCTACACTGTTTATATACAATGTTTGTATAGTCTACACTGTTTAGATACATTGTTTGTATAGTCTACACTGTGTATATACATTGTTTGTATAGTTTACACTGTTTATATACATTGTTGTATAGTCTACACTGTTTATATACATTGTTTTCTATAGTCTGCACTGTTTAGATACATTGTTTGTATAGTCTACACTGTTTATATACATTGTTTGTATAGTCTACACTGTTTATATACATTGTTGTATAGTCTACACTGTTTATATACATTGTTTGTATAGTCTACACTGTTTATATACAATGTTTGTATAGTCTACACTGTTTATATACAATGTTTGTATAGTCTACACTGTTTATATACAATGTTTGTATAGTCTACACTGTTTAGATACATTGGTTGTATAGTCTACACTGTGTATATACATTGTTTGTATAGTTTACACTGTTTATATACATTGTTGTATAGTCTACACTGTTTATATACAATGTTTGTATAGTCTACAGTGTTTATATACATTGTTTGTATAGTCTACACTGTTTATATACAATGTTTGTATAGTCTACACTGTTTAGATACATTGTTTGTATAGTCTACACTGTGTATATACATTGTTTGTATAGTTTACACTGTTTATATACATTGTTGTATAGTCTACACTGTTTATATACATTGTTTGTATAGTCTGCACTGTTTAGATACATTGTTTGTATAGTCTACACTGTTTATATACATTGTTTGTATAGTCTACACTGTTTATATACATTGTTGTATAGTCTACACTGTTTATATACATTGTTGTATAGTCTACACTGTTTATATACATTGTTTGTATAGTCTACACTGTTTATATACATTGTTTGTATAGTCTACACTGTTTAGATACAATGTTTGTATAGTCTACACTGTTTAGATACATTGTTTGTATAGTCTACACTGTTTATATACAATGTTTGTATAGTCTACACTGTTTAGATACATTGTTTGTATAGTCTACACTGTTTATATACAATGTTTGTATAGTCTACACTGTTTAGATACATTGTTTGTATAGTCTACACTGTTTATATACAATGTTTGTATAGGCTACACTGTTTAGATACATTGTTTGTATAGTCTACACTGTTTATATACATTGTTTGTATAGTCTACACTGTTTAGATACAATGTTTGTATAGTCTACACTGTTTAGATACATTGTTTGTATAGTCTACACTGTTTATATACAATGTTTGTATAGTCTACACTGTTTAGATGCATTGTTTGTATAGTCTACACTGTTTATATACAATGTTTGTATAGTCTACACTGTTTAGATACATTGTTTGTATAGTCTACACTGTTTATATACAATGTTTGTATAGTCTACACTGTTTATATACAATGTTTGTATAGTCTACACTGTTTAGATACATTGTTTGTATAGTCTACACTGTGTATATACATTGTTTGTATAGTCTACAGTGTTTATATACATTGTTTGTATAGTCTACACTGTTTATATACATTGTTGTATAGTCTACACTGTTTATATACAATGTTTGTATAGTCTACAGTGTTTATATACATTGTTTGTATAGTCTACACTGTTTATATACATTGTTTGTATAGTCTACAGTGTTTATATACATTGTTGTATAGTCTACAGTATTTATATACATTGTTTGTATAGTCTACACTGTTTAGATACATTGTTTGTATAGTCTACACTGTGTATATACATTGTTTGTATAGTCTACAGTGTTTATATACATTGTTTGTATAGTCTACACTGTTTATATACATTGTTTGTATAGTCTACAGTGTTTATATACATTGTTGTATAGTCTAAAGTATTTATATACATTGTTTGTATAGTCTACACTGTTTAGATACATTGTTTGTATAGTCTACACTGTGTATATACATTGTTTGTATAGTCTACAGTGTTTATATACATTGTTTGTATAGTCTACACTGTTTATATACATTGTTTGTATAGTCTACACTGTTTAGTTACAATGTTTGTATAGTCTACACTGTTTAGATACATTGTTTGTATAGTCTACACTGTTTATATACAATGTTTGTATAGTCTACACTGTTTAGATACATTGTTTGTATAGTCTACACTGTTTAGATACATTTTTGTATAGTCTACACTGTTTATATACATTGTTTGTATAGTCTACACTGTTTATATACATTGTTTGTATAGTCTACACTGTTTATATACAATGTTTGTATAGTCTGCACTGTTTAGATACATTGTTGTATAGTCTACACTGTTTATATACAATGTTTGTATAGTCTACAGTGTTTATATACAATGTTTGTATAGTCTACACTGTTTATATACAATGTTTGTATAGTCTACAGTGTTTATATACATTGTTTGTATAGTCTGCAGTGTTTATATACATTGTTTGTATAGTCTACAGTGTTTATATACATTGTTTGTATAGTCTGCACTGTTTATATACAATGTTTGTATAGTCTACAGTGTTTATATACATTGTTTGTATAGTCTGCACTGTTTATATACAATGTTTGTATAGTCTAAGGTGTTTATATACATTGTAAAATCTACACTGTTTATATACATTGTTTGTATAGTCTACAGTGTTTATATACATTGTTTGTATAGTCTGCAGTGTTTATATACATTGTTTGTATAGTCTACAGTGTTATATACATTGTTTGTATAGTCTGCACTGTTTATATACAATGTTTGTATAGTCTACAGTGTTTATATACATTGTTTGTATAGTCTACAGTGTTTATATACATTGTTTGTATAGTCTACAGTGTTTATATACATTGTGTGTATAGTCTACAGTGTTTATATACATTGTTTGTATAGTCTACACTGTTTATATACATTGTTTGTATAGTCTACACTGTTTATATACATTGTTTGTATAGTCTACAGTGTTTATATACATTGTATAATCTACACTGTTTATATACATTGTTTGTATAGTCTACAGTGTTTATATACATTGTTTGTATAGTCTACAGTGTTTATATACATTGTTTGTATAGTCTACAGTGTTTATATACATTGTTTGTATAGTCTGCAGTGTTTATATACATTGTTTGTATAGTCTACAGTGTTATATACATTGTTTGTATAGTCTGCACTGTTTATATACAATGTTTGTATAGTCTACAGTGTTTATATACATTGTTTGTATAGTCTACAGTGTTTATATACATTGTTGTATAGTCTACACTGTTTATATACATTGTTTGTATAGTCTACAGTGTTTATATACATTGTTTGTATAGTCTACACTGTTTATATACAATGTTTGTATAGTCTACAGTGTTTATATACATTGTTTGTATAGTCTACACTGTTTATATACATTGTTTGTATAGTCTGCACTGTTTATATACAATGTTTGTATAGTCTACAGTGTTTATATACATTGTTTGTATAGTCTACAGTGTTTTTATACATTGTTTGTATAGTCTACACTGTTTATATACATTGTTTGTATAGTCTACAGTGTTTATACACATTGTTTGTATAGTCTACACTGTTTATATACATTGTTTGTATAGTCTACACTGTTTATATACATTGTTTGTATAGTCTACAGTGTTTATATACATTGTTTGTATAGTCTACAGTGTTTATATACATTGTTTGTATTTTCTGCAGTGTTTATATACATTGTTTGTATAGTCTACAGTGTTTATATACAATGTTTGTATAGTCTACAGTGTTTATATACATTGTTTGTATAGTCTACAGTGTTTATATACAATGTTTGTATTGTCTACATTGTTTATATACAATGTTTGTATAGTCTACACTGTTTATATACATTGTTTGTATTGTCTGCAGTGTTTATATACATTGTTTGTATAGTCTACAGTGTTTATATACAATGTTTGTATAGTCTACAGTGTTTATATACATTGTTTGTATTGTCTGCAGTGTTTATATACATTGTTTGTATAGTCTACAGTGTTTATATACAATGTTTGTATAGTCTACAGTGTTTATATACATTGTTTGTATAGTCTACAGTGTTTATATACATTGTTTGTATAGTCTACAGTGTTTATATACATTGTTGTATAGTCTACAGTGTTTATATACATTGTTTGTATAGTCTACAGTGTTTATATACATTGTTTGTATAGTCTACAGTGTTTATATACAATGTTTGTATAGTCTACAGTGTTTATATACATTGTTGTATAGTCTACAGTGTTTATATACATTGTTTGTATAGTCTACAGTGTTTATATACATTGTTTGTATAGTCTACAGTGTTTATATACAATGTTTGTATAGTCTACAGTGTTTATATAAATTGTTTGTATAGTCTGCACTGTTTATATACAATGTTTGTATTGTCTACACTGTTTATATACATTGTTTGTAAGTCTACAGTGTTTATATACATTGTTGTATAGTCTACACTGTATATATACATTGTTTGTATAGTCTACAGTGTTTATATACATTGTTTGTATAGTCTGCACTGTTTATATACAATGTTTGTATAGTCTACACTGTTTATATACATTGTTTGTATAGTCTACACTGTTTATATACATTGTTTGTATAGTCTGCACTGTTTATATACATTGTTTGTATAGTCTACAGTGTTATATACATTGTTTGTATAGTCTACACTGTTTATATACATTGTTTGTATAGTCTACACTGTTTATATACATTGTTTGTATAGTCTACACTGTTTATATACATTGTTTGTATAGTCTACAGTGTTTATATACATTGTTTGTATAGTCTACAGTGTTTATATACAATGTTTGTATAGTTGCAGTGTTTATATACATTGTTTGTATAGTCTACACTGTTTATATACATTGTTTGTATAGTCTACAGTGTTTATATACATTGTTTGTATAGTCTACAGTGTTTATATACATTGTTTGTATAGTCTACAGTGTTTATATACATTGTTTGTATAGTCTACAGTGTTTATATACATTGTTTGTATAGTGTACACTGTTTATATACATTGTTTGTATAGTCTACACTGTTTATATACATTGTTTGTAAGTCTACAGTGTTTATATACATTGTTGTATAGTCTACAGTGTTTATATACATTGTTTGTATAGTCTACAGTGTTTATATACATTGTTTGTATAGTGTACACTGTTTATATACATTGTTTGTATAGTCTACACTGTTTATATACATTGTTTGTATAGTCTACAGTGTTTATATACAATGTTTGTATAGTCTACACTGTTTATATACATTGTTTGTATAGTCTACAGTGTTTATATACATTGTTTGTATAGTCTACACTGTTTATATACATTGTTGTATAGTCTACAGTGTTTATATACAATGTTTGTATAGTCTACACTGTTTATATACATTGTTTGTATAGTCTACAGTGTTTATATACATTGTTTGTATAGTCTACACTGTTTATATACATTGTTGTATAGTCTACACTGTTTATATACAATGTTTGTATAGTCTACACTGTTTATATACATTGTTTGTATAGTCTACAGTGTTTATATACATTGTTTGTATAGTCTACACTGTTTATATACATTGTTGTATAGTCTACAGTGTTTATATACATTGTTTGTATAGTCTACACTGTTTATATACATTGTTGTATAGTCTACAGTGTTTATATACATTGTTGTATAGTCTACACTGTTTATATACATTGTTTGTATAGTCTACAGTGTTTATATACATTGTTTGTATAGTCTACACTGTTTATATAATATTGTTGTATAAATTGCGTTTATATATTATTGTTGTATGTCTATGCGTTATATGTCAATGTTTACAGTCTACAGTGTTTATATATATTGTTTGTAAAGTCTACAGTGTTTATATACATTGTTTGTATAGTTCACAGTGTTTATATAATATTGTTTGTATAGTGTACACTGTTTATATACATTGTTTGTATAGTTCACAGTGTTTATATACATTGCTTGTATAGTCTACAGTGTTTATACAAATGTTTGTATAGCTCACAGTGTTTATATACATTGGGTTTGTATAGTCTACAGTGTTTATATACAATGTTTGTATAGTCTACAGTGTTTATATACATTGTTTGTATAGTCTACAGTGTTTATATACATTGTTTGTATAGTCTGCAGTGTTTATATACATTGTTTGTATAATCTACAGTGTTTATATACATTGTTTGTATAGTCTACAGTGTTTATATACAATGTTTGTATAGTCTACAGTGTTTATATACAATGTTTGTATAGTCTACAGTGTTTATATACATTGTTTGTAAGTCTACAGTGTTTATATACATTGTTTGTATAGTCTACAGTGTTTATATACAATGTTTGTATAGTCTACAGTGTTTATATACATTGTTTGTAAGTCTACAGTGTTTATATACATTGTTTGTATAGTCTACAGTGTTTATATACATTGTTTGTATAGTCTACAGTGTTTATATACATTGTTTGTATAGTCTACAGTGTTTATATACTTTGTTGTATAGTCTACAGTGTTTATATACAATGTTTGTATAGTCTACACTGTTTATATACATTGTTTGTAAGTCTACAGTGTTTATATACATTGTTTGTATAGTCTACACTGTTTATATACAATGTTTGTATAGTCTACAGTGTTTATATACAATGTTTGTATAGTCTACAGTGTTTATATACATTTTTTGTAAGTCTACAGTGTTTATATACATTGTTGTATAGTCTACAGTGTTTATATACAATGTTTGTATAGTCTACAGTGTTTATATACATTGTTTGTATAGTCTACAGTGTTTATATACATTGTTGTATAGTCTACAGTGTTTATATACATTTTTTGTAAGTCTACAGTGTTTATATACATTGTTTGTATAGTCTGCACTGTTTATATACAATGTTTGTATAGTCTACAGTGTTTATATACATTGTTTGTAAGTCTACAGTGTTTATATACATTGTTTGTAAGTCTACAGTGTTTATATACATTGTTTGTAAGTCTACAGTGTTTATATACATTGTTTGTATAGTCTACACTGTTTATATACTATGTTTGTATAGTCTGCAGTGTTTATATACATTGTTTGTAAGTCTACAGTGTTTATATACATTGTTTGTATAGTCTACACTGTTTATATACAATGTTTGTATAGTCTACAGTGTTATATACAATGTTTGTATAGTCTGCAGTGTTTATATACAATGTTTGTATAGTCTACAGTGTTATATACATTGTTTGTATAGTCTGCACTGTTTATATACAATGTTTGTATAGTCTACAGTGTTATATACATTGTTTGTATAGTCTACAGTGTTTATATACATTGTTTGTAAGTCTACAGTGTTTATATACATTGTTGTATAGTCTACACTGTTTATATACATTGTTTGTATAGTCTACAGTGTTTATATACATTGTTTGTATAGTCTTTTAAGAACAAGCTTAGCATATTTGTATAGTCTACAGTGTTTATATACAATGTTTGTATAGTCTACACTGTTTATATACAATGTTTGTATAGTCTACAGTGTTTATATACATTGTTTGTATAGTCTGCAGTGTTTATATACATTGTTTGTATAGTCTACAGTGTTTATATACATTGTTTGTATAGTCTGCACTGTTTATATACAATGTTTGTATAGTCTACAGTGTTTATATACATTGTTTGTATAGTCTGCACTGTTTATATACAATGTTTGTATAGTCTAAGGTGTTTATATACATTGTAAAATCTACACTGTTTATATACATTGTTTGTATAGTCTACAGTGTTTATATACATTGTTTGTATAGTCTGCAGTGTTTATATACATTGTTTGTATAGTCTACAGTGTTATATACATTGTTTGTATAGTCTGCACTGTTTATATACAATGTTTGTATAGTCTACAGTGTTTATATACATTGTTTGTATAGTCTACAGTGTTTATATACATTGTTTGTATAGTCTACAGTGTTTATATACATTGTGTGTATAGTCTACAGTGTTTATATACATTGTTTGTATAGTCTACACTGTTTATATACATTGTTTGTATAGTCTACACTGTTTATATACATTGTTTGTATAGTCTACAGTGTTTATATACATTGTATAATCTACACTGTTTATATACATTGTTTGTATAGTCTACAGTGTTTATATACATTGTTTGTATAGTCTACAGTGTTTATATACATTGTTTGTATAGTCTACAGTGTTTATATACATTGTTTGTATAGTCTGCAGTGTTTATATACATTGTTTGTATAGTCTACAGTGTTATATACATTGTTTGTATAGTCTGCACTGTTTATATACAATGTTTGTATAGTCTACAGTGTTTATATACATTGTTTGTATAGTCTACAGTGTTTATATACATTGTTGTATAGTCTACACTGTTTATATACATTGTTTGTATAGTCTACAGTGTTTATATACATTGTTTGTATAGTCTACACTGTTTATATACAATGTTTGTATAGTCTACAGTGTTTATATACATTGTTTGTATAGTCTACACTGTTTATATACATTGTTTGTATAGTCTGCACTGTTTATATACAATGTTTGTATAGTCTACAGTGTTTATATACATTGTTTGTATAGTCTACAGTGTTTTTATACATTGTTTGTATAGTCTACACTGTTTATATACATTGTTTGTATAGTCTACAGTGTTTATACACATTGTTTGTATAGTCTACACTGTTTATATACATTGTTTGTATAGTCTACACTGTTTATATACATTGTTTGTATAGTCTACAGTGTTTATATACATTGTTTGTATAGTCTACAGTGTTTATATACATTGTTTGTATTTTCTGCAGTGTTTATATACATTGTTTGTATAGTCTACAGTGTTTATATACAATGTTTGTATAGTCTACAGTGTTTATATACATTGTTTGTATAGTCTACAGTGTTTATATACAATGTTTGTATTGTCTACATTGTTTATATACAATGTTTGTATAGTCTACACTGTTTATATACATTGTTTGTATTGTCTGCAGTGTTTATATACATTGTTTGTATAGTCTACAGTGTTTATATACAATGTTTGTATAGTCTACAGTGTTTATATACATTGTTTGTATTGTCTGCAGTGTTTATATACATTGTTTGTATAGTCTACAGTGTTTATATACAATGTTTGTATAGTCTACAGTGTTTATATACATTGTTTGTATAG
>NW_024730875.1:0-15169 GCF_018991925.1 Homarus americanus
CTGGTGTGCTTCGTTTCAATTTGCATTGTTTGCTGCTCCATTCTTGTCGCCCCCCTGGCGCCGTTATTCACCAGTAAGAATATTGCCGCCACTCGTGCCGCCCCTTGCCGTTAGCGCCCGTGAGCGTTACGCCACTCACTCTTATCCTCTACTGCCGTTAATCGCCCGCCAAGCGATTGCCACCCTTTTATCGCCCTACTGCCCGTTGTCACGGTAAGAATATTGCGCCACTCATTCTTATCGCCCCCCTTGCAACCGTTGTCGCCCGTAAAGCGTTTCGCCACTCATTCATGTCGCCCTAGCTGTTAATGGCCCGTGAGCGTTGCCGCCACTCATTCTTATCGCCCCCCTGCCGTTAATCGCCCGCGTAGGGAATTGCCGCCCCTCATTCTTATCATACCTTGGTTTAATCGCCCGTGAGCGTTGCCGCCACTCATTCATATCGCCTTGCCGTTAATCGCCCGCGTGGCGAATACGCCACTCATTCTTATCGCCCCCCTGCTGCCGTTAATGTCGCCCGTGAAGCGTTACGCCTCTCATTCTTTATGCCGCCGTTATTGTGTCGCCTGTAAGGCGTTGCCTCACTCATTCTTATCGCCCCCTGCCCCGTTAATCGCCCGTAGGCGGTGCATGCTTTCATTCTTATTGTCCCCTGCCGCCGTTAATCACCGGTGGCGATTCCCGCCACTGGTTTCTTATCGACCCCCTGCGCCGTTGTCGCCCGTGTGCGTTACGCCACTCATTCATATCGCCCCTGCTGCCGTTGTCGCCGTGAAGGCGTGCCGCCACTCATTCTTATCGCCCCCTGCTGCCGTTGTCGCCCGTCAAGGCGTTACGCCTCATTCTTATCGCCCCTGCCGCGTTAATGTCGCCCGTGAGCGTTACCGCCTCCGTTCTTATCGCCCCCTGCGCGTTAATCGCCCGTAATGCGTGCCCGCCACTATTCTTCGCCCCCCTACGCCGTTAATGGCCCATAGGCGGTACGCCCTCATTCTTGTAGCCCCCTGCCGCCGGTTAATCGGCGTGCGATTCCGCCACTCATTCTTATCGCTCCCTGCTGCCGTTAATTGCCCGTAAGGCGATTGCTGCCGCTCATTCTTATTGCCTTCCTGCGCCATTTATCACCAGAATGGCGTTGCCTCCTCATTCTTATCGCCCCCCTGCCGCCGTTAATCACCGGTGAAGGCGTTGCGCTCACTCATTCATATCGCCCCCTACCGCGTTGTCGCCGTAGGGCGTTTGCCGCCACTCATTCTTATCGCCCCCTGCCTCCGTTATCGCCCGCGCAAAGCGTTGCCGCCACTCATTCTTATCGCCTCCTGCCGCCGTTGTCGCCCGTATAGGCGTTGCCGCCACTCATTCTTATCGCCCTCTTGCCCCCGTTAATCGTCCGTAAGGCGTTGCGCCTCTCATTCTTATCGCCCCCTGCCGCCGTTAATCGGCCGTAAAGCGATGCCGCACTCATTCTTGTCGCCCCCTGCCGCCGTTAATAAGCGTGGGCGTTGCGCCACTCTTCTTGGCCCCCACCGCCTTAATCACCCGTAAGGCTATTCCACTCATTTGCTTATCGCCCCCCTGCCGCCGTTATCGCCCGTCAGGCGGTGCCTGTCAATTCTTATCGCCCTCCTGCGGCGTTAATCGCCCTGCGTGGTGCCGACTCATTCTTATCGCCCCCCTGCCGCCTTTAATCACCGGTGAGGCTATTCCGCCACTCGTTCTTATCGCCCCTGCGCCGTTAATCGCCTTAAAGCGTTGCGCGCTCTTCATATCGCCCCCTGCCGCCGTTATGTCGCCGTAAAGCGTTGCCTTTCATTCTTATTGTTTGCCTCCGTTAATCACCCGTAAAGCGTTCGCCACTGGTTCTTATCGACCCCCTACCGCCGTTAATGCGCCCGGCAAGACGTGCCGCCACTTTCATTTCTTCGCCCCCTGCTGCGTTAATTCCCGTAGTAGTGCTGCGCTCATTCTTATTGCTTCGCGCCGTTTATCACCGAATAGCGTTGCCGCCTCGTCTTATCGCCCCCTGCCTTCGTTTCACCCGTAAGGCGATTTGCGGCACTCATTCTTATCTCCCCCCTGCATGGTTAATCGGCCCGTAAGGCGATTGCGCCACATTCTTATCGCCTCCCCCCCGCCGTTGTCGCGCCTAAAGCGTTACCTGATATCGCCCTCTTGCGCGTTAATCGCCCGTAGCGTTGCACCACTCTTATCACCCTCTGCACCTTTGTCACCGTAAACTATTCCGCCACTCATTCTTATGTCGCTCTACCTGCCGTTTATCGCCTTAAAAACGTGCCGCCACTCATTATATCGCCCCTGCGCTTGTTAATGCGCCCGTGAGCATTGCGCCTTCGTTTAGTCCCGTCTCCCTGCCGTTAATCACCCGTATAGCGTTGCGCCACTGGTTCTTATCGACCCCCTGCCGCCGTTGTCGCCCGCCAGGCGTTGCCGCCACTCATTCTTGTCGCCCCCTGCTGCCGTTATTGCCCGTGAAGGTGATTGTGCCGCTCATTCTTGTGCCTTCCTGGCGCCATTTATCTCCGAATAGCGTTGCGCCACTCATTCTTATCGCCCCCTCGTTAGTGTCCCGTAAAGCGTTGCGAACACTCATTCTTATCGCCCTCCTGCAGTGTCGGCCGTAATGAGCGTGCGCCACTCATTCTTATCGCCCCCTGCCGCCGTTGTCGCCCGCAAAGCGTTGCCTCCACTATTCGCCTCGCCCCTGCGCGTTAATCGCCGTGAGCTATTCCGCCACTCATTCTTATCGCTCCCCTGCCGCCGTTAATCGCCTTAAGGCGTTGCGCCACTCATTCTTATCGCCCCCTGCACCGTTGTCCTTGTTGAGGCGTTGCGCCACTCATTCTTATTGTCCACGCCGTTAATGTCACCCGTAAGCGTTGCCGCCACTAGTTCTTATCGACCCCCTACCGCCGTTATCGCTCATGGCGTTGCCGCCACTCATTCTTGCTCGCCCCCTGCCGCGTTAATTGCCGTAAGCGTTGCTGCCGCTCATTCTTATGCCTTCCTGCCGCCATTTATCACCGAATAGCGCGTGCCTCACTCATTCTTCCCCCTTTACCGTTAATCGCCCGTAGGCATTGCCGCCACTCATTCTATCGCCCCCTACGCCGTGTCGCCCGTAAAACGTTGCGCCTCACTCACTTATCGCCCCCTGCCGCCGTTATTCGCCCGGCGGTTGCGCCACTCATTCATATCGCCCCCTGCCGCGTTGATCGCCCGTAAAGCAATTGCCGCCACTCATTCTTGTCGCCCCCCCTGGCGCCGTTATTCACCAATAAGATATTGCCGCCTCATTCTTATCGCCCCCTTGCGGTTAAGCGCCCGTGAGCGTTGCCGCCACTCACTCTTATCGCCCCCACTGCCGCGTTGATCGCCCGTAAGGCGTTGCCACCACTCATGCCCTTATGCCCTACTGCCACCGTTAATCACGGTAAGGATATTGCCGCCACTCATTCTTATCCCCGCTTGCAGCCGTTAATCGCCCGTAAGGCGTTGCCGCCACTCATTCATATCGCCCCCTACGCTGTTATCGCCCGTAAGGCGTTGCGCCACTCATTCTTATCGCCCCCTGCTGCCGTTATCGCCCGTAAAGTTGCGCCTCTCATTCTTATCGCCCCCCGCCCGTTAATCGCCCGTAAGGCGTTGCCGCCACTCATTCTTATCGCCCCCTGCCGCCGTTAATCGCCCGTCAAGGCGAATGCCGCCACTCATTCTTATCGCCCCCCTGCTGTGCGTTAATCGCCCGTAAGGCGTTGCGCCTCTCATTCTTATCGCCCCCTGCCGCGTTAATCGCCTGTAAAGGCGTTACGCCACTCATTCTTATCTTCCCCTGCCCCCGTTAATCGCCCATAAAGCGATTGCCGCCACTCATTCTTATCGCCCCCTGCCGTTAATCGCCGTAAACGTTGCCGCCTCTCATTCTTATCGCCCCCTGCCGCCGTTAATCGCCCGTAAAGCGTTACCGCCACTCTATTCTTATCGCCCCTGCCGCCGTTAATCGCCGCCGCGTTGCCGCACTCATTCTTACGCGCCTTCCCCTACCGCCGTTGATAGCCCGCAAAACGATTGCCGCCACTCATTCTTATAGCCCCCCTGCCGCCGTTAATCGGCCCGTAAGGCGTTGCGCACTCATTCTTATCGCTCCCCTGCTGCCGTTAGAGTACCCGTAAGGCGTTGCTGCCGCTCATTCTTATGCCTTCCTGCGCCATTTATCACCAGAATAGCGTTGCCTCCACTCATTCTTATCGCCCCCCTGCGCGTTAATCACCAGTAAGGCGATTGCCTTCACTCATTCATATCGCCCCCTACCGCCGTTGTCGCCCGTGAGACGTTGCCGCCACTATTCTTATCGCCCCCTGCCTCGTTGTCGCCCGTAAAGCGGTGCGCCACCTCATTCTTATCGCCTCCTGCGCCGTTAATCGCCCGTAAAGGCGTTGCCGCCACTCATTGCCTTCGCCTCGCGTTATCATCCGTAAGGCGTTGCCGCCACTCATTCTTATCGCCCCCCTGCCGCCGTTAATCGGCCGTAAAGCCGATGCCGCCACTCATTCTTATCGCCCCCCTGCCGCCGTTAATCGGCGTAAGGCGTTTGCCGCCACTCATTCTTGTTGCCCCTGCCTTAATCACCCGTGAGCTGTTCCGCCACTCATTCTTATCGCCCTGCCGCCGTTAATCGCCCGCAAGGCGGTGCCGCAATAATTCATATCGCCTCCTGCACCCGTTGTCGCCCACGGTTGCCCGGCACTATTCTTATGCCCCCTGCCGCCTTTATCACCCGTAGAAGCTATTCCGCCACTCATTCTTGTCGCCCCCTGCCGCCGTTAATCGCCTTAAGGCGTGCCGCCACTCATTCATATCGCCCTGCGCCCGTTTGTCGCCCCGTAAAGCGTTACGCCTTCATTCTTATTGTCCCCCTGCCTCCGTTAATCACCGCCCGGCGTTGCGCTCATTCTTATTGTCCCCTGCCTCCGTTGTCACCCGTGGCGTTGCGCCACTGGTTTCTTATCGACCCCCCTGCAGCCGTTATCGCCCGTAAGGCGTTTGCGCCACTCATTCTTATCGCCCCTGCTGCCGTTAATTGCCCGTAAGGTGATGCTGCCGCTCATTCTTATTGCCTTCCCTGGCGCCATTTATCGCCCGAATGGCGTTGCGCCACTCATTCTTATCGCCCCCTGCCGCCGTTATCACCCGTGGCGTTTGCAGCCACTCATTCTTATCGCCCCCCCTGCTCCGTTGTCAGCGTAAAAGCGTTGCCGCCACATTCTTATCGCCCCCTGCACGCCGTTAATCGCCCGCAAGGCGTTGCCACCCTATTCATATCGCCCTCTTGCCGCCGTTAATCGCCCGTAAGGCGGTTGCCGCCACTCATTCTTATCGCCCCCCCGCCTTTAATCACCCGTAGGCTGTTCCGCCACTCATTCTTATCGCTCCTGCCGCCGTTAATCGCCTTGAGCGTTGCGCCCACTCATTCATATCGCCCCCCTGCCGCCGTTAGTCGCCCGTAAGGCGATTGCGCCTTTCATTTTCTTATTGTCCCCCTGCCGCCGTTAATCACCCGTTATGGCATTGCCGCCACTGGTTCTTATCGACCCCCTGCCGCCGATCGCCCGTAAAACGTTCCGCCACTCATTCTTATCGCCCCCTGCTGCCGTTAATACCCGTAAGGTGTGCTGCCGCTCATTCTTGTTGCCTTCCTGGCCTATTTATCGCCGATAGCGGTTGCGCGACTCATTCTTATCGCCCCCTGCCCGTTAATCGCCCGTAAAGGCGGTTTGCCGCCACTCATTCTTATGGCCTCCCTGCCGCCGTTAATCACGCGTGGGCGATTGCCGCCACTCATTCTTATGCGCCCCTGCCGCCGTTAATCGCCCGCAAGCGGTGCCGCTGGTATTCGCCGTCTCCCTGCGCCGTTAATCGCCCGTAAAGCTTTCCGCCCACTGATTCTTATGGCTCTGCCGTTAATCGCCTTAGCGTTACGCCCCGCACTCATTCTCCAGCCCCCTGCCGCGTTATCGCCGTAAAAGCGTTGCCGCCACTGTTCTTATGGCCCCCTGCACGCCGTGTGTCGCCCGTAAAGGCGTTGCCGCCACTTTCATTGCCCCGCCCCCTGCCGCCGTTAATCGCTCGTAAGGCGTTGCGCCACTCATTCTTATCCTTCCTGCACGCCGTTATTCGCGTAAGCGTTACGCATACTCATCTTATCGCCCCCTGTCGCCGTTAATGTCGCCCGTAAAGGCGTTGCCGCCACTCTTTCTTATGGCCCCCTGCCGCCGTTAATCGCCCGTAAGCGTTGCGCCACTCATTCTTAGCCCCTGCGCCGTTAATCGCCCGTGAGCGATTGCGCCACTCATTCTTATGGCCTCCCTGCCGTTATCGCCCGTAAAGCGTTGCGCCGCTATTCTTATAGCCCCTGCCGCCGTTAATCGCCGTAAACGTTGCCGCCACTCATTCTTATGCCCCTACGCCGTTAATCGCCCGTAAAAGCGTTGCCGCCACTCATTCTTATAGCCCCCTGCGCCGTTATTACGCCCGTAAACGTTGCGCCACTCATTCTTATAGCCCCCCTGCACGCCGTTATTCGCCGTAAAGCGTTGCGCCACTCATTCTTATGGCCCCCTGCCGTTAATCGCCCGTAAGGCGATTGCCGCCACTCATTCTTATGGCCCCCTGCCGCCGTTAATCGCCGTAAGGCGTTGCGCCACTCATTCTTATGGCCCCTGCCGCCGTTAATCGCCCGTAGGCGATTGCGCCACTTCATTCTTATCGCCTCCTGCCGCCGTTATTCGCCCGTAAGGCGTTGCGCCACTCATTCTTATCGCCCCCTGCGCCGTTATCGCCCGTTCATTCTTGCAGCCCCCCTACGCCGTTAATCGCCCGTAAAGGCGTGCCGCCACTCATTCTTATGGCCTCCCCTGCACCGTTAATCGCCCGTAAAGCGTGCCGCCACTCATTCGCCCCCCTGCCGCCGTTAATCGCCCGTAAGCGTTGCGCCACTCAATCTTATCGCCTCCCCTGCCGCCGTTAATCGCCCGTGGGCGTTGCCGCCACTCATTCTTATGGCCCCCTGCCGCCGTTATTCGCCCGTAAAGAGCGTTGCCGCCACTCATTCTTATGGCCCCCTGCCGCCGTTATTCGCCCGTGGCGTTGCGCCCACTCATTCTTATGGCCCCCTGCGCCGTTAATCGCCCGTAAACATTGCCGCCACTCATTCATGGCCCCCCTGCCGCCGTTAATCGCCGTAAGCGTGCGCCACTCATTCTTATGGCCCCCTGCCGCCGTTAATCGCCCGTAAGGCGATTGCCGCCACTCATTCTTATCGCCTCACTGCCGCCGTTATTCGCCCGTAGGCGTTGCCGCACTCATTCTTATCGCCCCCTGCCGCCGTTAATCGCCCGTAAGGCGTTGCCGCCACTCATTCTTATGGCCCCCCTACCGCCGTTAATCGCCCGTGAGGCGTTGCCGCCACTCATTCTTATGGCCTCCTGCCTGGTTAATCGCCCGTGGCGTTGCCGCCACTCATTCTTATGGCCCCCCTGCCGCCGTTAATCGCCCGTAAGGCGTTACGCCACTAATCTTATCGCCTCCCTGCGCCGTTTAATCGCCGTGCGGCGTTGCCTGCTCATTCTTATCGCCTCTCCTGCGCCGTTGTCGCCCGTAAGGCGTTGCCCGACACTCATTCTTATGGCCCCTGCCGTTAATCGCCCGTAAGGCGTTGCGCCACTTCATTCTTATGGCCTCCTGCGCCGTTAATCGCCCGTAGGCGTTGCGCCCTCATTCTTATGGCCTCCCTGCGCCGTTAATCGCCGTAAGGCGTTGCCGCCTCATTCTTATCGCCTCCCTGCCGCGTTAATCGCCCGTAAAGCGTTGCGCCCTCATTCTTATGGCCCCCTGCGCCGTTAATCGCCCGTAAGGCGATTGCCGCCACTCATTCTTATGGCCTCCCTGCCGCCGTTAATCGCCCGTAAGGCGTTGCCGCCACTCATTCTTATGGCCTCCCCTGCCGCGTTAATCGCCCGTAAGCGTTGCCGCCCCTCATTCTTATGGCCCCTGCGCGTTAATCGGCCGTGGCGTTGCCGCCACTCATTCTTATAGCCTCCTGCATAGTGTCGCCCGTAAGGCGTTGCCGCCACTCATTCTTGCCGCCCCTGCGCCGTTAATCGCCCGTAAGGCGTTACGCCACTCATTCTTATAGCCTCTGCCTCGTTAATCGCCCGTAAACGGTACGCCGCTCATTCTTATGGCCCCCTGCCGGGTGTCGCCCGTAAGCGTTGCACTATTCTGCCCCCCTGCGCCGTTAATCGCCCGTAAGGCGATTGCCGCCACTCATTCTTATGGCCCCCTGCCGCGTTGTTAATCCGCCCGTGGCGTTGCCGCCACTCATTCTTATGGCCCCCTGCCGCCGTTATTCGCCCGTAAGGCGATTGCCCCCACTCATTCTTATGGCCCCCTGCCGTTAATAATCGCCCGTGAGCGTTGCCGCCACTCATTCTTATGGCCCCTGCCGCCGTTAATCGCCGTGGGCGATTGCCGACTCATTCTTATGGCCCCCTGCCGCGTTAATCGCCCGTAAGGCGTTGCCGCCACTCATTCTTTCGCCTCCCTGCCGCGTTATTCGCCCGTAAGCGATTGCCGCCACTCACTTCTTATCGCCCCCTGCGCCGTGTCGCCCGTGAGGCGTGCGCCACTCATTCTTATGGCCCCCTACCGCCGTTGTCGCCCGTGAGGCGTTGCCGCCACTCATTCTTATGGCCCCCCGCCGTTAATCGCCCGTAAAGGCGTTTTGCCACTCATTCTTATGGCCTCCTGCCGTTAATCGCCCGTAAGGCGTTGCGCCACTCATTCTTATGGCCCCCCTGCCGCCGGTTAATCGCCCGTGGGCGTTGCCATCCTCCAGTCTTATGGCCTCCTGCGCCGTTAATAGCCCGTAAGGCGTTGCCGCCACTCATTCTTATGGCCTCCTGCCGCGTTAATCGCCCGTAAGCGATTGCGCCACTCATTCTTATGGCCCCCTGCCGTTAATCGCCGTGAGGCGATGCCACTCTTGCGCTCCCTGCCGCCATCGCCCGTAAAGGCGTTGCGCCACTCATTCGCCCAGCCTCTCCGCCGTTAATCGCCCGTAGGCGTTGCCGCCACTCATTCTTATCGCCTCCCCTGCGCGTTAATCGCCCGTAGGCGGTACGCCTTTCATTCTTATGGCCCCCTGCGCCGTTAATCGCCGTAAGGCGATTGCGCCCTCATTCTTATGGCCTCCCCTGCGGCGTTAATTCGCCCGTAAGGCGATTGCCGCCCTCATTTATGGCCTCCCCGCCGTGGTTAATCGCCCGTAAGGCGGTTGCCCACTCATTCTTATTATGCCCTGCGCCGTTAATCGCCCGTAAGGCGTTGCCGCCACTCATTCTGGCCCCTGCGGCCGTGTCGCCCGTGAAAGTGCATACTCATTCTTATCGCCTCCCCTGCGCCGTTAATCGCCGTAAAGCGTTGCCGCCACTCATTCTTATCGCCCCCCTGTCGCCGTTAATCGCGTAAGGCGTTGCACGCCTCGTTCTTATATGCCGCCGTTATTCGCCGTAAGCGTTGCGCCACTCATTCTTATCGCCCCTGTCGCCGTTAATCGCCCGTAAGGCGATTGCGCCACTCGTCTTATGGCCCCCTGCGCCGTTAATCGCCCGTGAGCGTTGCGCCACTCATTCTTGCTTATTGCACGCGTTAATCGCCCGTAGGGCGATTGCGCCACTCATTCTTATTTTACGCGTAATCGCCCGTGAAGGCCTTGCGCCCCTCTTCTTATATTTTCGCCCGTTAATCGCCGCGTTGCGCCACTCATTCTTATCGCCCCCCTGCGCGGTTCATCGCCCGTCGTTGCGCCACTCATTCTTATTTTTTGCAGCCGTTAATCGGCCGTAAGGCGTTGCGTACTCATTCTATCGCCCCCTGCCGCGTTAATCGCCCGTGAGCGTTGCCTTACTCGTTCTTATCGCCTCCTGCTGCCGTTAATCGCCCGTGGGCGTTGCGCCACTCATTCTTATGGCCTGTCGTATTAATAAACCCGTAAAGGCGTTGCGCCACTCATTCTTATGTCCTCCTGCCGCCGTTAATTGCGTAAGGCGATTGCCGCCACTCATTCTTATGGCCTCCTGCGCGTTAATGCGCGTGGGTAATTGCTACTCTTCTTATATTTATGCCGTCGTTGTGTCGCGAGGTGATTGTTGCACTTCTTCTTGCCAGCCCCTTCGTCGTTGTCTCGTGGGCGGTTGCTGCTCTTCTTGTTTTCGCCGTTGTCGCCGCAAGGCGTTGCGCCACTCTTCTTACTGGCCCCCCTGCGCGTTAATCGCCAATAAGACGATTGCTGCCACCATTCTTATGGCCCCTGCACGCCGTTATTTGCCGTAAGGCGGTGCCTCCTCTTCTTATTTTCCCCCTGCCACCGTTAATCGCCGTAAGGCGATTGCCTCCCTCCGTTCTTATCGCCCCCTGCCATTCATCTCCGTCGGCCATTGCTGCCACTCATTCTTATCGCCCCCCTCCTGCGTTATTGCCTGTAAAGGCGTTGTAGCCACTCTTTCTTACTTGGCCCCTTCGCCGGTAATAATTGCCGTAGGCATTGCTTGCCACTCCTTCTTATCGCCTCCTGCCGCGTTAATCTCCCGTTAGGCGTTGCGCCTCATTCTTATAAGCTGCCGCTGTAATCGCCCGTGGGCTAATTGCGCCACTCCATCGCCGCCTTTGCGCCGTTAATCGCCCGCAAAGGCGATTGTTGCTGGCTGACTATATCGCGCCCCTGCCGCCGTTAATCGCCCGTAAGGCCACGGCTGCCACTCCTCCATGCGCCCCTGCGACAGTTAATCGCCGTGGGCGTTTGCTGCCACTCCTTCTTGTCTCCCCTACCTGCGTAAATCGTCCGCAAGGCGATTGTGGAACTCCTCCTTATCGCCCCCTGTCACCGTTTCATTGCCCGTAAAGGGGATGGCTGCCACTCCTCCACACTTACCCTTCCCGCCGTTAATCGCCCGTAAGGCAATAGCTGCCGCTCCTTCTTATCGCCTCCCCTGCTGCCGTTAACCTCTGCAGGCGTTGCTGCCACTCCTTATCTCGCGCCTGCCGCAGTTAATCGCCCTTAAGGCGTTGTTGCCTCCTCATATCATCCCGCTGCCACTGTTAATCGCCCGTAAGGACGGTTGCCGCATCGTCCTTATCGCCTCCCCTGTCCGTTAATCGCCAGCAAGGCGATTGTTGTCCTCCTTCTTATCGCCCCTCCCCGTTAATCGCCCGCCAAGGCGATTGCTGCCATCCTCTTATCTTCCCCCTTGTCGCCTTTAATCGCCCTGTAGGCGATTGCTGCCACTTTCCCTTCTTATCGCCTCCTGCCGCTGTTAATCTCCGTTTAGGCCATTGCTGCCACTCCTCCTTATCGCCCCCTGCCGCCGTTAATCGCCCGTAAGTTGATTGCTGCCACTCCTTCTTATCGCCCCCTACCGCCGTTAATCGCCCGTAAGGCGATTGCTGCCACCAATTCTTTTGCTCCCCTGCGCCGTTAATTCTCCCATTGAGCGTTGTGCCCTCCTCTTTATCGCCCTCCTGCCACCGTTAATCGCCCATATGCGATTCCTGCCACTCCTCCTTATCGCCCTGCCGTCGTTAATCGCCCGTAAGGCGATTGTTGTAACTCCTTATCGTGCCTCAGTTAATCTCCCATAAGGCGATTGCTACCACTCCTCCTTATCGCCTCCTTGCCGTCGTTAATCGCCCGCCAAGGCGATTGTTGTCCTCCTTGTGCGCCTGCCGCCGTTAATTATGGGCCCTGCCATCTCCTCCTTGCTCGCGGATTAATCGCCCGTAAGGCGTTGCTGAACTCCCTCTTATCGCCCCCTGCCACCGTTCATTGCCCGTAAGGCGATGGCTGCCGCTCACTCTAACGCCCCCCTGCCGCCGTGTGGCCCGTAAGGCCACTGCTGCCACTCCTCCTTATCGCCCCTGCCACCGTTCATGCCCGTAAGGCGATGACTGCCGCTCCTCCATAACGCCCCCCTGCCGCATAAATCGCCTGTAAAATACACTCACTCCTTATCGCCCCCTGCCGCAGTTAATCGCCCGCCAAGGCGATTGCCTACTCCTCCTTAACGTTTCTAGCCGTTAATCGCCCGTAGGCGATTGCCACTCGTCATATCGCCCCCTGCCGCCGTTAATCGACGGTGGTGATTGCGGCCTCTCCTCCTTATCACCCCCCTACCGCCGTTAATCTACCACAAAGCGTTGGTGCTACTCGCTTCTTAACGCCTCCTTGCCGCCGTTAATCGCCCGTAAGCGATTGCTGCCATCCTCATATCGTCCCCTTGCCACTGTTAATCGCCCGTAAGACGATTCCTACCACTCGTCCTTGCAGCCCCCCTGCCGCCGTTAATCAACCGTAAGGCGATTGCTATCACTCGTCCTATCGCCTCCTGCCGCCGTTAATCACCCATAAGGCGATTGCTGCCATTCCTCCTATCTTCCCCCTTGCCGCCTTTAATCGCCCGTAAGGCGTTGCTGCCTCCTCATATCCCCCCCTGCAGCCGTTAATTGCGTAAGGCGTTGCTGCACCACCCTTATCGCCCCCTGCCCCGTTAATCGCCCGTAAGGCGATTGCTGCCACTCCTCCTTATCGCTCCCTGCCGTTAATCGCCCATAAATTGATTGCTGCCACTCCTTCTTATCGCCCCTGCTGCGTTAATCGCCCGTGGGCGATGGCTGCCTCATTCTTATCGCTCCCTGCGCCGTTAATCCCATTGGTCGTTGCTGCCTCCTCCTTCTCGCCCCCTGCCGTCGTTAATCGCCCGTAAGGCGTTGTTGTCCTCCTTATCGCCCCCAGCCTCCTATAATCTCCCATACGGCGATTGCTACCACTCCTCTCCTCCTGCCGTCGTTAATCGCCCGTTAAGGCGTTGTCACTCTTATCGCGCCCTGCCGCCGTTAATCGCCCGTAAGGCACTGCTGCCACTCCTCCTTATCTCCTCCTGCCACCGTTAATCGCCCGCCAAGGCGATTGCTGCCCTCCTTCTTGTCACTCCCCTACCGCCGTCGTCGCCCGTAGGTGATTGCTGAGACTCTCCTTATCGCCCCCCTGCCACCATTCATTGCCAGTAAGGCGATGGCTGCCACTCCTCCTAACGCCCTGCTGCATTTAATCGCCCATAAGGCAATTGCTGGCTCCTTCTTATCCTTCCTCCTTGCCGTTAATCGCCCCATAAGGCGGTGCTGCCCTCCTCATCGCCCCCTGCCGCCATTAATCGCCCGTAACACGATTGCTGTCCTCCTCATCGCCCCCTGCCGCCGTTAATCGCCCGTAAGGCGATTGCTGCCCTCCTTCTTATCTCTCCCCTGCCTCCGTTAATCTCCCATAAGACGATTGCTACCACTCCTCCTTATCGCCCCCTGCCGTTGTTAATCGCCCTTAAGGCGATTGTTGTCCTTTATCGCCCCTGCCGCCGTTAATCGCCCGCCAGAAGTTGCTGCCATTCTCCTTATCTCCCCCTTGCCGCCGTTAATCACCCATAGGGGATTGCTGACACCCTCCTTATCGCCCCAGCCTTGTCGCCCATGAGGGCGATTGGTGCTACCCCCCTACCGCTTAATCGCCAATAAGACGATTGCTGCCACTCCTCCTTTAATCTTTTGTAAGGTAATTGCTGTCATTCCTCCTTTTCGCCCCCTGCCGCCGTTAATCACCCATAAGGCGGTTGGCTTCCTCTCCTTCTTATCCCTACTGCCGCCGTTAATCGTCCGCCAGGCGATTGCTGCCACTCCTTCTTATCGCCCCCGCCGCCGTTAATCGCCCGTAAGGCAATTGCTGCCACTCCATATGGCTGCCGCCGTTAATCGCCCGTAAGGCGATTGCTGCCACTCCTTATCGCCCTTATCGGCCTTAACCCTGCTGACCAATACCTTATAATAATCTCGGGTAAACTTCACCACGATTTATTCTCCTACCTATAGCCTTCCTTTGTCTAATAATATTCTTTAATAATTATTTATCCATTTTGGTCATTGTTGTTGATCTGAGTTTATGTGTGGTACTGTAATGGATACTGTCCCCTACAACTGCTGGTTGATCACTTGCTGTCCGCTTACCAGCTAACCAGCTGCGAGTTCTGAATGTGATGGGCCTCACTCTCTGATTGCGTGGAGATTGGCCCGTTACCGCGCTTCACCTCAGCCAATCATCAGTGCCGCTCACCCACACTCTCAGAGTTGATCGCAGAAGCATATAAAACTGATTACCAGGGTGGGAAAGTGACATCAGAATTGACTCTTAGAGCACTGATCCTAACAGAGATGTCTTTAACAAGAAAACATGGCTGTGTGTGCAGCTGACGCTGTAAATCGACTGAAATCGAAGACACAATCCTCAGCAAAGACCTGATACAACAGTCCAGACCGCACCGGCACCGTGGGGTCCCCACCAGCAGTCTTCATCATTCTACCAACTGGGACAAAAGGTAACTGCAGCCCGAGCTCCGACCAGTAGCAGAAACATGAGGCTCTAACACCACACAATAGTACGGTGTATTACACAGACGGTTCCGTAGAGCCAGCAGCAGTACGAAACGGGCAACCTTAGAAGGGTAACACGTCGCTGGAGAACCTCAGATGGATGCTCTGCGCAAATTGAGCTAGCTGCCATGCTGGAGCCTAAGACATGCTTCACAAACAGTCAACAAGGCGTTGTAATACACGTTGACATACGATCTGCTGAAGCACTACAATGCAGAGCCTGAGAACAACATTCATCTCTTAACATTCGTTATTGGACTTGCAAGGGTTAAAACACAAGATCGGCAAGTTATCATTAACTGGGTGCCCAGTCATATCAGAATCCCAGAAATGAACGAGCTGATGCTGCTGCCAGCTGCGTTAGGACAGCGAAACATTGAGATGAACATCCCGCCCAGTCAGGAGCAGATAAAGAAGACCTCAATAACGGGCTAACCGGTGGAAAATAGAAACATAGAAGATTAATACCAGTATCACGATCGGCCAGGTGGTACTATCTGGTCTGGTATGAGAGACCACCAATCATGAAGGATATAATAAAATGGTTGAAGTCAGCCACCGACTAAAACTGGGATACCCATGCATTCCGGAAATCAATGTACAGAACACAGCAATACGTGAA
>NW_024730876.1:0-2507 GCF_018991925.1 Homarus americanus
GTAAAGCCTACCTCAGAAGGACCTCAAAAATAACTCTGGAAGCCATAGCCACCGAGACACCGGCAGATGCAGCATGATACTTCACAGATGGCTTGGTGGATCCAAAACATCAACATCCGGGCGGCCTTCTACACCCAGGTCAGACCCTCTGAAAATTTTTGAAAATTTTCGAAAATCTTCAAAATTTTCAAATTTCTGGAAAATTTTCAAAAAATTTTCGAAAATTTTCAAAAATTCAATTTCAAAAATTTTCAGAAATTTTTTCAAAATATTCAAAAACATTTCCCAAAATTTTTCAAAAAATTTTAAAAAATTTCTAAAATTGTTCTCTTTTTCAAAAATGGTTTGTAGTTCCTCACCATGGAGCTCTGCCACATTCAAAATTACCGACCTAGGCGATAGTAAAGCCTACCTCAGGAGGACCTCAAAAATAACTCTGAGTCATAGCCACCGAGACTCCGGCTGATGCAGCATCATACTTCACAGACGGCTCGGGGATCAAAACATCAAACATCCGGAGCGGCCTTCTACCTCGAGGTCAGCCCTCTGAAAAATTTTGGAAAATTTTGGAAAATTTTTGAAAATTTTCAAAAATTCTCAAAAATTTTTAATAAAAATTCAAAAATTTCCAAAATTTTCAAAATTTTTCAAAATTTTTCAAAATTTTTCAAAAATTTTCAAAATTTTCAAAAATTTTCAAAAAATTTTCTATAAAAATTTCAAAATATTTCAATTTTCGAAAATTTTTCAAAAATTTCCCAAAATTTTTAAAAATTTCTAAATCAAAAATTTTCAAAATATTTCAAACATTCCCAAAAATTTGAAAATTTTCCAAAAATTTTCTAAATTGTTCACAATTTTTCAAAAATGGTTACGTAGCTCCTCCACCATGGAGCTCTCCACACCACATTCAAAATTTCCGACCTAGGCGATAGTAAGCCTACCTCCAGAAGGACCTCAAAAAATAACTCTGAAGCCATAGCCACCGAGACACCGGCAGATGGCATGATACTTCAGAATGGCTTGGTGGATCAAACATCATACATCGGAGCGGCCTTCTACACCCAAGGTCAGACCCTCTGAAAATTTTGGAAAATTTTCAACAATTTTCCAAAAAATTTCAAATTTTCCAAAAATTTTCAAAATTTTTCAAAAATTTTCAAAAATTTTCAAAAATTTTCCGAAAAATTTTCAGAAATTTTCCAAAAATTTTCCCAAATTTTTAAAAAATTTCAAAATATTTCACAACATTTTCAGAAAAATTTCCAAAAATTTTCCAAAATTTTCCAAAAATTTTCCAAAATTTTCCAAAAATTTTCCAAAATTTTCCAAAATTTTTCAAAATATTTCAAAACATTTCCCAAAATTTTCAGAAAATTTTCCAAAAATTTTCTAATATTGTTCACAATTTTTAAAAAAATGGTTACGTAGCTCCTCCACCATGGAGCTCTCCACCAGCCACATTCAAAATTTCCGACCTAGGCGTTAGTAAAGCCTACCTCCAGAAGGACCTCAAAAAAATAACTCTGGAAGCCATAGCCACCGAGACACCGGCAGATGCAGCTTGATACTTCACAGATGGCTTGGTGGATCCAAAACATCATACATCCGGAGCGGCCTTCTACACCCAAGGTCAGACCCTCTGAAAATTTTTTGGAAAATTTTCGAAAATCTTCAAAAATTTTCAAAAATTTTCAAAAATTTTCAAAATTTTTCAAAAATTTTCTGAAAAATTTTCTGAAAAATTTTCAGAAATTTTCCCAAAATTTTCCCAAATTTTTCAAAAATTACAAAATATTTCACAAAATTTTCAGAAAATTTTCCAAAAATTTTCCAAAATTTTCCAAAAATTTTCCAAAATTTTCCAAAATTTTTCAAAATATTTCAAAACATTTCCCAAAATTTTCAGAAAATTTTCCAAAAATTTTCTAAAATTGTTCACAATTTTTCAAAAAATGGTTACGTAGTTCCTCCACCATGGAGCTCTCCACCAGCCACATTCAAAATTACCGACCTAGGCGATAGTAAAGCCTACCTCCAGGAGGACCTCAAAAAAATAACTTTGGAAGTCATAGCCACCGAGACTCCGGCTGATGCAGCATCATACTTCACAGACGGCTCAGTGGATCCAAAACATCAAACATCCGGAGCGGCCTTCTACACTCAAGGTCAGCCCCTCTGAAAAATTTTTGGAAAATTTTTGAAAATTTTTGAAAATTTTCCAAAAATTTTCCAAAAATTTTCAAAAAATGTCCCAAAATTATCAGAAAATTTTCAACAATTTTGCAAAAAATTTCAAAAATTTTCCAAAAATTTTCAAAATTTTTCAAAAATTTTCAAAATTTTTCAAAAATTTTCCGAAAAATTTTCAGAAATTTTCCAAAAATTTTCCCAAATTTTTCAAAATTTTCAAAATATTTCACAAAATTTTCCAAAAATTTTCCAAAAATTTTCCAAAATTTTCCAAAAATTTTCCAAAATTTTCCAAAATGTTTCAAAATATTTTC
>NW_024730877.1:0-17643 GCF_018991925.1 Homarus americanus
TATATATCTTATTTGTATCACTTATTTTACTTGTATATTATTTGTAATTCGAAACCCATTCCCCAAATATGTAACTGTATATTTTCAGCCTTCTGGCTGCCAAGCTCTTTCAATAAACCGTTAATTATTATTATTATTATTATTATTATTATTATTATTACTATTATTATTATTACACTTAATTCTACTAGTTGAATCACAGGTGATGGCCATCAGCCACGGTAGCTGAACACCAACTCAAAACCAGGGTTCGACTCCCTAATGAGAAAAATGTCCAATAAACAACATTTCAGGTCGAGTTGTTTACATATAGAATGGGGGACGGCCATCTTGTTTCCCTTTTTCACCGGGGGATTCTGCCGGCCGGTGTCACGACATGGCCGCCGGAGCCCATATAGCCCCTTTGTTACTACTGCTGCCGGATACACCAGTGTTGTAACCATAGGTGTATCCGGCACCTATACACACCCGCCTCGAAGTCAGGTGTAACCACCACCTGTACACACCTGTACATCACACACAACACCTTCCACACTCCCAACCAAACTTAAAGCAATTATTATATATCTATAGTGTAACTAACTACACATTACAATACACTGAAATAATGAAACAAAAATATATTCAGAATCTAAGAGAAGTATAGGAGAATAATCCTTAAATACAAACTCTATAAAACTTAATCTTGGTTACACCGCATTTTTTTTCAGTAAGACGATATATATAATTACATTGGGCAGTCCATTACCACAAATTACACTGATAAACGGTACGTAATGGATACTGAATTACAAGTCTCATAACTAAGTCTGGCTAAAACAGTGGTAGACATTGTTTAGACATAAGCCAGTTGACTGCTGAGGTGAACATTAAACTAGTATGATTAAAATAGCAACCAATGATTTGAAGATTAATTAATGTAAATGTGAAATACCTAAGAGAATAGCAAATAAATAAAATACACCAACGAGATAAATAAATAAGAATGAATGGAAAATTATTGAACAATAAAATGAAAATAAGAAAACGAATAAACAGTAAAATGAAAATAAGTAAGAATAACAATTACTACAATAAAACTAAATAAAACAAAATAAACAGAAAAGAATAAGAAACACAATAAATAAATAACACAGCAACACAAACAACATCATTTACTGTGTTACTTCACATCAATGTGTCCAACATTTGTCTTGACTCCATTTTCGTGAATATAATTAAGTCAAACATCATAACACACATCCCGGTATAAAAAAACACACCAACGACAACAATAAATAAATAAACATTAAAACTACATTCAATATATTTTCCCTAAGATTTTTTTTATTACGAAGTCACGGCAAAAAGTTTGTATACGAATCTTCCTCAACATAATGAGGGGAAGCAGTTCTTTCACCACAGTTATACTCGTATGTTATACTGTAGAGATCCCCCGTGTTCAGAATACAGAGCCACTTATTGACGGTACAGTTACAGCCACTTATTGACGGTACAGTTACAGTCCAAACTCCTTGTACACTTGAGGGCGGTTGACAACATGTGAACGCTGCTTGCATTATAAATTGTCAGAATAAAAACTAAAAAAAAAAAACTCGGATACTAAGAAAAAACTGAGTAAATTAATGTTAAAATATCAATCTACCTTACCTACATCACCTCCTTAAGTAGATGGTATATTATCCAGCATGTCCAGGGAATATTGTCTAAGATAATACAGTATAATTGGTTATTTTACTTCAATTATGACCTTGTGTGATAATAGGACATAGTACCATAATAAACCTTTTCTCAAACTGTTAAATAACTCAACAAAAATAATAATAATCCATTCTAAACAACGGATTATCAGACGTAGATGTCATAATTCAGCTCATCATTATTATCCATACACTCTCGTGTATAAATTCCACCGTCAAAATTTGTATTGTCGGAAGAAGTTTTACTGTCTGAACGTCTGTCTAATTCTACAAAAACTCTCCGTTAGTATCCGTCTATTTCCTCTGTTACCTCATCACTTAAGAGTATTACAAAATATTACCACTGACTGTAACACCTGATGTGCAATGTGCATACTCATATTTATAATCCTGTGTATTTTGTAACTGAAAGAAATTACAGGTACAGGAATATTTAGTTACTCTTGCGGTATACAAAATCATACATCTATCTATCTATCTACTGTATCTATCTATCTATCTATCTATCTACTGTATTTATCTATTTATATCAATTTTATTAACTCACCTGTACCATTAATCATCAGTATATTTATCTTAATCTTCTTCCCATTTTGATTTATTCCTCTTAACAATGTATGTATCTACACCCACAAACATACCTACTATCCACTCCCAAACACCCACAAACAAACCTACTATCCACTCCCTACACCCACAAACATATCTATTATCCACGCCCTACACCCACAAACATGCCTACTATCCACGCTCTACACCCACAAACATACCTACTATCCACGCTCTACACCCACAAACACACCTACTATCCACGCCCCACACCCACAAACAAACCCACTATCCACGCCCCACACCCACAAACAAACCTACTATCCACGCCCCACACCCACAAACAAACCTACTATCCACGCCCTACACCCACAAACAAACCTACTATCCACGCCCTACACCCACAAACAAACCTACTATCCACGCCCTACACCCACAAACATACCTACTATCCACGCCCCACACCCACAAACAAACCTACTATCCACGCCCCATCACAGGAAACAGGTAAAACATTTCTGTGATCGGTCTTCAATAATTAATTTCATACGCCAACCTTACCTGCATTTATCTCAATTACAGTATAAAATTTTAGTGTTAATTTCAGCATCGGAATCAATCAATCAATCAATCAATCTCTCTCTCCCTCTCTCTCTCTCTAGATGGAAAATTTCATGACGTAAAATCCGATGAAAACTCTTCCCTGTTTATACGTGTTGCTTCGAGGTTTTGTTTTCACGTTAACCTCATGTTTCGTTTCGATAAATGACACATATCACAGGAGGTGAACTACAAACTGACCTTTGACCTGACACCGACGACCGACCGACGGAAGATGTGGCTTCGGGTTTAGTCGTATCCCATTTGAGAGTTTTATGAATGTGAAGCCCCGAATTAGTCAACAAACCCTACAGCTCAATTTGGATTCGAACTTGTGCATCTTGTTCTTGAATCAGAACCTTATCTCACACATATATAGGGGTTAGGTTAGGTTGGGTTGGGTTAGGTTGGGTTAGGGTGGGTTGGGTTAGGTTAGATTGGGTTAGGTTAGGTGAGCCGTGTCCATCACAACCAGACAATTATCCCCGTCCATCAGATCTTCCCTTTAACAAATCCTCAACATAAAAGACAAATTCACCTCCATGTATTAAAATCTTACTACACAACATTACCGTCACCACTATACCAAACCTGTGTAATATTAACACACTAATACACTATTAAGACATCACCAAATCCATCAATAAACAGTACATCTTCCTTTACACTTGATTAGAAAGAAAAACAAGAAAATATGCCCAGAATCTCAAATTCATTCACTAACATTGCGAAAAATTACAAGAGTTAAGAGTCAAAGTAAGATATGTACTGTACGCAATGTTGATGTTATTTTGTTCGCCATCATTGTGTCCTAAAGTTAATCTGTTTTGTGAAGTATATCCTCGGACTTGGGAACAAATCATCATGTGTACCTTTGAGTATTAAGGTCTTGATCCATTTCCTTGATGTCTACCGTTTGGAACAGGTAACACCACCACAATTGTTTTAACCAAGAAGAAAACGGACGAAAAAAAAAAGCTTCTACAAATATCAAGTATTAATTTTCTCTCTTTACAGGATCTAATACTCTTGGAAATGTGTTTAAATTAATCTGATTTGTTTTCATTTATTGTCGATCCTTTATAAGAGGACTCGTGGATCCCCCGAGCCTAGCCGGCCATTTTGTTTACATTTTTCGGTCGCTCTAAAATACCATTAAAACAATATTGAGTATAAACGTTTGGCTCAACTGATGATCTCAAACATGTCCCAACTTTTTTTTGCCTCAACTCCACATTCTGTAACTCATTTAGGTAGATGTCCTTCACTACACATACACTGGACTATGTGTAATGTTGCAGCTAATGTGTTATCAAGATATTGCACATTATAAGTTCATGTGTGGTCATTATTATATCAAACGGAGGAATTTTAAAGAGCTATTACACCACCTGTATCATTAGTTGTCGCCAGGTGAAGGAATATTTAGGTAGATTATATTTTATTTACTGTAATTAAAGTTTCAATACCTAAGACGTTCCACTATAAGAGTCTTTCAACCTCAGGTAAGGTCTAAAGACTTTCTACTCTAGGTCTTACACCCTGGAGTAGCTGTATCGTCCACATAGGTAATTACTCCACAAGGAACTACAAGTTACACCTTGATGTAATACTTCATTTATTGCCAAACTTTATAGGGAAATATTTTTTCACAAAGAATTTCAAGTTACAATTTCACATAATAAATCACATTACAAACGTTCCTTCGGCTTACAGTTAAACTTTGCAATGTCAAGATATTTTTTTCACTGCAGAGGAAAGTATCCGTCATCATCATCACCACACACAAACACACACACGCAAAGACAAAACTCCTGTATCCAAATTCTCAAAAGTTTATAAATTAAATTCTTCCCTAAAATTAAACAGACAATACATCTATTTATCATAGAGTATGTGAACAATATCGACGCCATATTGGTTACCATCTTTGAGTTATATAATTAGTTAGCTTCATAGTGTTAATTATTTAGTTAAATAGGAAAAAAATATCTACTAGCGTGTGTTGTGACCAAAATAAATCAACATTGTATTTACTTTCTCCTCCAGGGGGCACTAAGTCTAGAAAATGACACAATTGACATCTACATAAAGTGACTGACCAAGGGTAGATATTGGCTACCTTTTGTGTTACTTTGAGGTCGTAAGAACACACAGAGCTGCTCTTAAGGATGTTTACCACAATACACCTCAACCAGTTTCTCATTCACTAAGGTCAAACAATAAATCTGGTTAACAAGATACACCGTAAATTTTATTAGAATACAATAATCAATTACTGTATTATTGTATTGAGGCGAATAGTCTTATGGTGTTAAGATGTGTTCTTAAGCCACGAAGGTAAACAAAAGGTATTCAATATCTGCCTTGGTTGACGATGATCTGTAGATGTTAGCAAGTCCTCCTCCTCCTGCTCTCGAGTAAGGTAAGGAAGGCCTCACCTGACCAAAATTGTTAATTAAGATAGATTACCTGAAGATTAACCCTCCCAGCTTATTTCAACTAATGATTAACCTAACGCTACCTGGGAAGTTAAGTTAGGTTAGGTTAAGTTAGGTTAGGTTAGGGTAGGGTAGGTCAGGTCAGGTCAGGTCAGGCAGTGCCAGTGTAGTTAATCTTGAGGTTAAATAAACTAGAGGCTAATCTTCACATGAGCCAGTAAGACACTTTGACGGAGGCGGTTACGTACAACAGGAAAGCTCTGATAACATATAATGTACAGTATATACCGTTTAAGTTGCGTCAGCAGCTCTATACACCACTTATTGACTTACTCATTCACTGCCGTAGAAATATTTACTACTCTAACAGTTTTCTTTATGGTTCCCAGTCATTATAATACGACCTTGTAAAATCAAATGATCTAAATTAAACTAAACGTATCCAAATTAAACTTATTAGCTAACAAATCCTTCTAAAACACGATATATGCAAATAAAAAATTCTAAATTTAACTTAACTTATCGTAATATAACTATTATAACTAAACCATTTTAATTAAACCTAACCTAAACACCTCAAGTGCCACAAACAGAAGGAAAAAACACCTTTAATATTATCGTGTAAGAGGCCCCTGTAACCCACGAAAGACTAATTAGAAAGGTAGAAGCTCATGGCATCAAAGGTGACATCCTTAAATGGATTAGGGCGTGGTTACAGGACAGGAAACAGCGAGTGAGCATTAACGGCACTACGTCCCATTGGAGCAACGTCACAAGTGGAGTTCCCCAAGGCTCAGTACTTGGACCATTATTGTTTATTATATACATAAACGACATAGATATCGGCATAGACAGCAACATAAGTAAATTTGCTGATGACACTAAAATAGGACGTGTTATCAAATCTGACGAGGACTCGGCAAAACTACAGGAAGATTTAAACAAATTTTTCGAATGGTCTGAAAAATGGCAGATGAAATTCAACGTCGACAAATGTAAAGTACTCAGTATAGGAGATGTAAACAGGGAAACCAGATACCAGATGAACAACGATGCCATAGAGAAATCCGACTGCGAGAGAGATTTTGGAGTAATGATAAGTAGGAACCTTAAGCCAAATAAACAATGTGTTTTTGCTCGTATAATGGCTAATAAAGTACTTGGGTTCATACAAAGGAGTGTTAGTTACAAGACTAGCGAGGTCATCCTAAAACTGCATCTTGCTCTTGTGAGACCACACCTGGATTACGCAGTTCAGTTCTGGTCACCGTATTACAGAATGGATATAGAATCCTTGAAAAGAATTCAGAGGAGAATGACAAGACTAATCCCGGGCATTAGGAACCTTGAGTATAGAGACAGGTTAAAACATCTTAATTCGCACTCCCTTGAGAGACGTAGAGCGAGGGGCGACCTGATAGAGGTGTTTTAGTGGAAGGCAGGGCTAAACAAAGGGGACATTACAAAGGTACTCAAATTATCCAACCAGCAGCGAACTCGTAACAATGGTTTTAAATTAGACAAATTTAGATTTAGGCGTGAAATAGGTAAACACTGGTTTGGAAACAGAGTAGTGGATGAATGGAACAAGTTACCAAATATCATCATTAACTCGAATACGCTGAATTGCTTCAAACATAGGTTGGATGCTCATATGAGCAATAGGGGTTGGGTGTAAACGGGACTGCCCAGTATGGGCCAATAGGCCCGCTGCAGTTTCCTCCATTCTTATGTTCTTATGTTCTTATGTTCCAGGTAATGCATCTATATCAATCTACCTGCGTCGGAAGCTCTATACGTGACTATGATCATTACCCACTGCTGGAGAACATTTGTACTTCTATAATTACCCCTGGAGAAACAATGCACCAATTTACGATCTATTTATTTTATTTTTCATTTATTTTTTATTCTTGGTCCATACTGTAAACATCGCCCGCTTGTGAGTCCCGTCAGCCATTTTGTTCTAACTTTCGGGGATTCTAAAATAAGCTATAAATAAATAAATAAATAAATAAATAAAACAAGCATCTTTTGTTTTTCTAACCCATGAGCTGTGAGTCTTCATTATATACTTCAACATTACTGTAAACTAAGGCTAGAGAGGGTGTGTACAGTACTAGTGGAGCCAAGACGAGAAGGTATTTCAAATCCCTAAAGGGTTTTACAAGTGGAGTGTCTTACAAGTGGAGTATCTTACAGGTGGAGGGTCTTACAAGTGGAGGGTCTTACAGGTGGAGGATTTTAATAAGGATAAATACAACAAGTCTTACAGTTGAATCAGCCAAGTCGAGGAAAACTCTTAAGAGTCATGTAACTTCTACCTGGTGTTACCTGTAATCAAGCTAAGGTATATGTAAGAAGAATATTATCTCGTTACTATCCATTCCTCTTCCACTATCCTGCGAGGTGGTGTATTAATAGGCACAGATACTCATGATAAAGAAGGAATAAAGAGAAAGACGCAAGATACCTATAAAATGCGACAGAATATACCCACACATGCGTAATCCTAACCCATCCCAACCCAACCCAACCCTATCCTACCCTCAGCTTCACCACAGTACACAAAGTCATTCTTGGTATCAGAATGACGCCTAAACACCCTGTATCGCCTAAGACACATTTGAATCGGATGGTTCGTTGACGGTTTTATTTCTTCGGTATAAACCAGAGAAGCAATTAGTTCGTGGGAACAGTGAGTCAAAATACTTCACATCAGCTTCGTTTACGACCTCCAGCTGATATTTACTTCTGTTGTCTATATCAATCACATTTTATAATGAAAACAAAAATATGGTTAGTTACTTAAAAATGAAAATAAATCATACTTAGATACTTAGGAGTGGGGAAAAAAGAAGCTTAAGATACTTAAAAATGAAAACACTCTTTGATACTTAAATTAGGACAAAATAAACGGACATAAAGATTTAACTATGAGCGGTGGATATTACGACATGTACCGGCTATCAATACAGAGGCGCTATTTAGCCGTGAAGTTCTCTCAGAAACCCAACAAGACAATATGTGGTCACGTAAAAATTTCAGGTTAATTTTTAACACCATCCGTCATTTTAAACCTTGGCACCTGTAGATTAAGAAAATATATGGTGATATTTTTTCTGATGGGATAAAGGTCGTATTTGTCCAGAGAAGTAAGAGAGGAAAAAAATCACTTGAGAGGCATGACGCACAGAGTGTCTAAGGTGATAAAAGATCATATACTACCATTTGGGTTTTCAAATTAAGTTCATTACATAAAATATCAAACTCATAAAGATTACAAAAGAACAGAACATCATGAGCTCTCTACAGCTATTGTCAGCCGTCAATATGCTGATGTACAGAAGCTACACAATGTTATTGGTGACTGTAATCCCAGGAAAATGATGCTCTTTTAAACTTGGTAACTGGAGCTGTAATGCCAGAAAATGCCAAATATGACAATCTATGTGCATATGAAGTTGGAAGACAAAATTATGAAAATTTTGTCAAGAAACGTATTGTTGGTCCATTGAGCATCTGGGAAAAGATGTCCAAGGTTAATCTTCTGTCGTGGAAAGCAGCAAATAAGACTTCAACCATCAAATTGCTATCACAAGTTATAGAACTTAAGCAGGACATACAGTATATGCATCACAGAAGGGCAGCACTGTACATATCAAGTCACCAGACACTGATGTGTTTGGCATATTAAAGCAGCCTCAACTTGGAGAAAATACAAGTATGAAAACAGGAACTGGTGAGCGACGACACATTGGGCAGAGAGCCTTACAGGTTTCCATGCCTTCACAGGATCTGACTGCATTGGAAAATTTGTTGGCAAAGGAAAGAAAGCATGTTGGAGCACTTTGATGAAATCTAACACAAAAGTCCTAGATGCATTCAAGGTGCTGAGTAGACCAAATGCCCTCCAGCAGACATGTTTATTGGTCTAGAGGAATTTGTATTTAAGCTCTACTGTCCACGAATGACTTTCACTAAACTGTCAAAACTTAGATGGCATCTCTTCAAGATAACGCAGGCAGAAGCTGGAGAACTACCAGCGACTGCAGCAACTCTAAAGTATCATATATTGAGAGGAAGGTATCAAGCTCTTCTGTGGTCTTGTGATGCAGACAGTGAAATGCTTTCACAATTAGAGCATGGCTGGAAGATTGACAATGACTGTTTCATACTAGTAATATCAGACCAACCACCAGCTCCAGAAGCAATCACAGAACTTGTTAAATGTGGATGTGGCGTCAGGAAATGTGGATCATTGTCATGTTCATACAGAAAGAATCAGAAAGAATAGCATGACATGCACCGAGATGTGTAACTGTCAAGCAGATGATGAGAAATGCCTAAACAAGGTGAAGGAATCTGTTGTACACAGAAGACTCTGATGACGAGGACTGAAGCAATGTCGTAAATAATAACTTGTGACTTGTTTACACATGATGTATAACACTACAAACTTTTAATAAATATAAAACGGTGGTTCTAAGCTTTTCAGATAATGGTAATAAGTATATGTTTAATTTCCAGTATTTGTCTTTAGCAATTAATTTTACTTACTGCAATCTCTTCTTTGCCAGAGACAGGATGGCATATATGAGCAGCCATGTTTGTAACACACTTAAGATATTATAACAGCATTCATAATATATTATGTTAAATTGTAATCATATAATACTACATGTTCATAGGTTATTAGTCATGTTTTAAGTTACTTAGGAGTTAATGGTAATACGTCTGTGGTTCATTACGCCGCTCTTTGATAAAACTTCTTTAATGGCATAAAACTTATAATAAACCGTTCAGAAAAAATTACACCACAGTTCCTTAACATAGTTTATAAGGATTATTACGATGTATGGTGTCAAAAATTAACATGAAATTTTTACGGGATTACTTAAGCTCCTACACTAAAACCTGCCGACCTAACCTAACCTTTTTTACCCACCTCCACCTACTTACCTAACCTGACATAATCTAACCAAACCTGACATAATCTAACCTAACCTGACATTATCTAACCTAACCTGATATAATCTAACCTAACCTGACATAATCTAACCTAACCTGACGTAATCTAACCTAACCTGACGTAATCTAACCTAACCTGACATAATCTAACCTAACCTGACATAATCTAACTAACCTGACATAATCTAACACAACACAACATAATCCTAACCTAACCTGACATAATCTAACCTAACACAATCTAACCTAACCTGACATAATCTAACCTAACCTGACATTATCTAGCAAACCTGACATAATCTAACCTAACCTGACATTATCCTAGCACAACACGACATAATCTAACCTAACCTGACATCTAACCTAACCTGACATAATCTAACCTAACCTGAGCATAATCTAACCTAACCTGACATAATCTAACCTAACCTGACATAGTACCTGACATAATCTAACCTAACCTGTTATCTAGCAAACCTGACATAATCTAACCTAACCTGATATAATCTAACCTAACCTGACATAATCTAACCTAACCTGACGTAATCTAACCTAACCTGACGTAATCTAACCTAACCTGACATAATCTAACCTAACCTGACATAATCTAACCTAACCTGACATAATCTAACCTAACCTGACATAATCTAACCTAACCTGACATAATCTAACCTAACCTGACATAATCTAACCTAACCTGACGTAATCTAACCTAACCTGACATAATCGAACCTAACCTGACATAATCGAACCTAACCTCCCCGTCTGACATAAGCTAACCTAATCAAACCTAACTTTCCCACCTACCGACCGTAACCTATCTACTTATTACCTACCTAACCTAACTTAACCCAACCTGCCGTAATCTAACCTAACCTATTGAAACTTAACTTAACCACCTACCTCATCTAACACCACTTTGTAATCTCTTTGCGCTACAGCTCACAGGATGAGTATGGGGGGCACAATAAACTAGCCTCTATGTGGCAAAATTAACAAAACTAACCTAACCTAACCCAACCTGACTTAACCTAACCTGATCTGATCTATCCAACTTAAACATCTTAGAATATATAATAAAGCCGCTAGGTTAATTTAGGCTAAATATGGTTGATTCATATTTCGTTTTGACAGAAATTCCCGGCAAAATAACGTATCTATATTAAGAACCACCGCCATGTTGGTTCCACGTTAACAAGACAAGGATACACTACAGAATAACCGGCGTTTGTTTAACCTCAATTACTACAGTTTACTTTATAATCTTCTTCACAATCTTCACTACATCTCACTTCACAATCTTCACTACATCTCACTTCACAATCTTCACTACATCTCACTTCACAATCTTCACTACATCTCACTTCACAATCTTCACTACATCTCACTTCACAATCTTTACCACATCTTACTTCACAAACTTCACTACATCTCACTTCACAATCTTCACTACATCTCACTTCACAATCTTCACTACATCTCACTTCACAATCTTCACCACATCTTACTTCACAATCTCCACTACATCTCACTTCACAATCTTCACCACATCTTACTTCACAGTCTTCACTACATCTCACTTTACAATCTTCACTTCATGTCACTTCACAATCTTCACTACATCTCACTTCACAATCTTCACTACATCTCACTTCACAATCTTCACCACATCTCACTTCACAATCTTCACTATATCTCACTTCACAATCTTCACTACATCTCACTTCACAATCTTCACTACATCTCACTTCACAATGTTCACTACATCTCACTTCACAATGTTCACTACATCTCACTTCACAATCTTCACTACATCTCACTTCACAATCTTCACTATATCTCACTTCACAATCTTCACTACATCTCACTTCACAATCTTCACTACATCTCACTTCACAATCTTCACTACATCTCACTTCACAATCTTTACCACATCTTACTTCACAATCTTCACTACATCTCCCTTCACAATCTTCACTACATCTCACTTCACAATCTTTACCACATCTTACTTCACAATCTTCACTACATCTCCCTTCACAATCTTCACTACATCTCACTTCACAATCTTTACATTCCTTCACAATCTTATACATCTCACTTCACAATCTTCACTGTCTCACTTCACAATCTTCACTACATCTCTCCTCCACAATCTTCCTAACATCTCACTTCTGTCCACCCCATCTCACTTCACAATCTTCACACATCCACTTTAATCTTCACCATCACTTCACAATCTTCACTACATCTCACTTCTAATCTTCACCATCTCACTTCACAATCTTCACCACATCTCTTCACAGTCTTCTACATCTCACTTCACAATCTTCACTACATCTCACTTCACAATCTTCACTACATCTCACTTCACAATCTTCACTATATCTCACTTCACAATCTTCACTACATGTCACTTCACAATCTTCACTACATGTCACTTCACAATCTTCACTACATCTCACTTCACAATCTTCACTACATATCACTTAACAATCTTCACCACATCTCACTTCACAATCTTCACTACATCTCACCTCACAATCTTCACTACACCTCACTTCACAATCTTCACTACATCTCACTTCACAATCTTCACTAACACCATCCTTCATCACTACATATAACAACATCCATCATCACTACTTATAACTCCATCCATCATCATCACTACATATAACACTATCCATCATCACCACATATAACACGATCCATCATCACTACATATAACACCATCCACCATCACTACATATAGAACCATCCATCACGACATATAACACCATCCAACATCACTACATATAACACCAACCATCATCACTACATATAACATCATCCATCATCACTACATATAACTCCATCCATCATCACTACATAAGACACCATCCAGCATCACTACATATAACACCACCCATCATCACTACATATAACATCATGCATCATCACTACATATAACACCATCCATCACCACTACATATAAAACCAACCTATCATCACTCCATATAATATCATCCATCATCACTACATATAACACCATCCAACATCACTACATATTACACCACCCATCATCACTGCATATAACATCATCCATCATCACTACATATAACTCTATCCATCATCACTACATATAACACCATCCAGCATCACTACATATAACACCAACCATCATCACTACATATAACATCATGCATCATCACTACATATAACACCATCCATCATCACTACATATAAAGCCATCCTATCATCACTACATATAACATCATCCATCATCAGTACATATAACACCATCCATCACTACATATAGAACCATCCTATCATCACTACATATAATATCATCCATCATCACTACATATAACACCATCCAACATCACTACATATAACACCACCCATCATCACTACATATAACATCATCCATCATCACTACATATAACTCTATCCATCATCACTACATATAACACCATCCAGCATCACTACATATAACACCAACCATCATCACTACATATATCATCATCCATCCTCACTATATATAACACCATCCATCATCACTACATATATTACCCTCCTATCATCACTACATATAACACCATCCATCATTACTACATATAACGCCATCCTTCATCACTACATATAACACCATCCATCATCACTACATATTATAACACCATCCATCATCTCTACAAACACCAGTCCTCAACACTATAGTGATAAACAGAGCTTCATTTTGTTGTCAATTTCTTTAAATTCCAACCTTATTAAACCGTAATTCTTTCTGTATGGTCAAATTTTGATTTGACCTCAGTGAGAGAGCTGTTAGTGTCAGTACATCACAATGGTGTTCCGACGCACTGTATCAAAGGTGTCTGAGGTGGAGGTGAAGGCTTGCAAGGATTTCGTTGTAGACTTCGACACCAGCTTTGTGGTGGTTGCAACAAACATCTACCCTGGTGTGGCCCCTAAGCAGATTCGACCATTGTTTGAGGAATGTGGACAGATCGACCTATTTGTGATGCCCGCAAAAGACAACAAAAATGAACACTATGGCTTCGCATACATCCGATACTTTGACGAAGCCTCCTGTGATAAGGCTGTTGGACGATTGGACGGTGACAGCATTGGCCGCAGCCGAAAATCAACTAACAAGCTGGAAGTTAACTACTACAGTGCCCATGGTACCTTGAACAACCTTGACCGCCAAGCTGCTGAGTTCATTGTTCTATCCAATGTTGCCGACCAACAACCCGCCTCTATCCTTAAGAACACCAACGTACGCACTACCGTTGCCAAGTCAGTTACCTTCAATTATGACAATTTGGGCGACATCAGGGAGCGCGAAACTTCCACAGCTACTTACACTCTGTCTGTACCTCCCAACCAATGAATCTAACTCAACTGCTGCCATCCAGATAAGAAAATGTCTTAATAGTTGCCTCTAAAGTATGGAGGAGGCACCAACCCCTGATGAAGGCTCAGTAATATCTACCATGTTATTTAAACACTTATAACACATATAACATCATCCATCATCACTACATATAACACCATCCATCATCACTACATATAACACCATCTATCATCACTACATATAACATCATCCATCATCACTACAGATCGGTAGAGTAGTTTTCGAGATTCTCGTGTGGACACACAAGCAAACACACACACACACATACAAACATACATACTTCTTTGTTTTATATCGATAGAAGATAGATCATCACTACATATAACACCACCCATCATCACTACATATAACATCATCCATCATCACTACATATAACACCATCCATCATCACTACATATAAAACCATCCTATCATCACTACATATAACATCATCCATCATCACTACATATAACACCATCCATCACTACATATAGAACCATCCTATCATCACTACATATAATATCATCCATCATCACTACATATAACACCATCCAACATCACTACATATAACACCACCCATCATCACTACATATAACATCATCCATCATCACTACATATAACTCTATCCATCATCACTACATATAACACCATCCATCATCACTACAGATCGGTATAGTAGTTTCCGAGATTCTCGTGCGGACACACAAACAAAAATACATGCTTCTTTGTTTTATATATATAGATACAAGAAACAAAAATCTTTAATTATTTATTAATTGTAAGTTTTAAGGTTTTCCTGGAACCATTGGCAGGAAATAAGGACACTTGAACCTTGAAAACTTACTGTCGTCATAATTATTTATAATAAACCTGTCGATGATGTATATTTCCGGGTTAAAGTAAAAGGAAGAATTTGTCTGGACTATTATCATGTAGACAGTTTCTGGTTGACGATACTGAAGACCAATAGAGGTGTGTGGTGCTTGTGCTTGGTGATGCTTCGTATATGAGAGATAATCCCAGGAGTGAACTTTGTTCTGAAAGGACAAACAAAAAAAGTCATAAGTTATCGTTGTCTCGGAAGTGTTTATATGTCAGTCACTCTTGTGTTGTCGATGTCCACCCTGGGAGATTATTGCGTGAAGTGACATTAAGGCTTCAATTGAATCCTCTCTCTCCATATAGGAAGCTGTTCACCTCTTGGTCCTGACATTTAGTTATAAAGGTCGTTTTTTGTCGATCATCTTTCCTATGAAAATTAACAATTTCATATCACGTTTTAAGAGTTGTATGTTCTTCAAATAATTAACACAATTGCAAGAGTAACACCAGAGTCAGGCAGGTACAGTGTTAAGCGTCATCAGTCTACTGTCTTACTGAGTAGCGATGATGAAGTAAAAGTGGGAAATGACTTTTGCCATGTGAGAGAGGAGGAAAGAGAGAAGGAGAAAGAATAGAAACAGAGAGTAAAGTAGTAGGGAGTAATAGCAAAGGTGGGCTGTCCACCTAGCTAGTCGAGAGTGATTGGTTGGGGTGGTGGCCATACACAGCACGCTCCTGCTCGCTCAAGGGAGGCTGGGGTGGGGGGAGCTAAGCTAGTTAGGCATTCAGTACTGTATTGTGTGTTAATTTATGTAAGTTAAATAGTAGTGTTATTTTTTCATGTATTGTATAAAGTGAGTCTCTTTTTTATATAATAACTCACCTGAAGTGTCGCCCCAGGAAAAGGTAACAAAAACCTTAATGACACAGGTAGATTGTCACTCCCCTCGCCGCCCAGCGTATCCCACCTGAAGATTAACCATCCCGGCGATACCTGGAGGGGGGGGGGGCTTAAGTATAATATATACTCTTATATAATAATGTTGATGCTATAATACACTGGCAGTCATAGTACAGTACATGTGTTGCCTTTATTGAGTTGAGTTTTGTATTTTTAGAAAAAGAGAGAGAAATCTGAGCAACATAATATGGAGAGAGAGAGAGAGAGAGTGTGTATTACATTGCCACACCTGATTCCTTCCTGGTGTATATTTTTACCACCTCTGGTACAACTGTGTCTCTTGCCGATCTATTTTGCACTGTCGCTTCCTGCCTTTCATCTTCCACCTTTCATCTTCTCCTTCATCTTCTTCTCCCCATCGTCTTTCTCCTCCATCTTACCCCTTCATTTTCCCTCCCTTCTTCCTCCCTTCCATCTCCCCCATTCATTTCTTCCCCCTTCATCTTCCTTTCCCCTTTATTTTACCCCTCCATCTTCCCTCCTTTTACCTTCCTCCTTCGGTCTTCTCCTTTCTTTTCCACCAATCTCCTTACCTTCCACTGCTGTCTTAGTCCATTACTGTTTTAAGAAATTTAGTTTTTTCAAGGATTTCGATATTTCATTCACTTACAATTCTTTTTTGTTTTAATTTCTTTTTCTCACTCCTGATTCAAGTGATTCCAAGATGCAGATAATTTTGAAATATCAGCCCATATAATGTCTTTGGTGCACCTCTTAAACTTAGGTAAATATTCCATTAAGTTTATAAACAAATACACGACTCAGACACGTTGGTATTATAATCACAAAGCAAAGATATCGAGAAGTTGTGACGCTTCATCTGTACAACCAGTTGAGAATAAACTTTCCTTCTCTAAAAGTTACAAGAAATGAGGGAGAGTTTCTCGCCAGGGGGCGCAGCGCTGTGAGAGAAGAATTAAATAAGCCTGATTAGCTAAGAAGACGACCAGGGGTAAGAAATGGTCCGTCTGGAGGATGTGGTTCAGGAGGTGAGGTGAAGATATAAACCTCGAAGACGTCATAAAACACAGAGATGACACTATTTCTAACCTTCCCAAGTCTCTGGTGGGTGGCAGGTGATCACCAACATGAAATACACCAACATGAAATACACCAACATGAAATACACCAACATGAAATGCGCCAAAATGAAATAGAAGATGCCAAGTGAGGTTGATTATGACTCAGACAGTAACCATAGCAGGACCTAAAAACAGCCAA
>NW_024730878.1:5000-11001 GCF_018991925.1 Homarus americanus
TAGCGTTAAAGTGCAACACCTATACCTCGAGTGAACAGCAATTGAACTTTTTGGGAACGATCTGATAATACTGTTGGACTGTCTTTTAGAATGTGTGCTCATTTGTGCTCATTTCCGATGACCTTGACCTTGGCCTTAGTGGTCACTGGAGTTAAGACGGTTCGGGAGTAATGCGGCACTGGGGAAAGGTGATCTTCTGTACCTTTATAGCGATTGGTGATTGGTTAGGTTAGGTTAAGTTAGGTTAAGGTTAGGTTAGTTAAGTTAGGTTAGGTTAGGTTAAGTTAGGTTTGGTAAGAGGTGGATTCCCTGTTCGTACACTAGCCCTTGTACCTCGGTAATAAATCACTACACTATCGGGTTGTTCTTGACAATGGTGGAACAACACTTGGGTGTACTTGCTACCTCTCGGCCTGGTGGTGGAGTCTATCTATCTATCTATCTATCTATCTATCTATCTATCTATCTATCTATCTATCAATCTCTTATCATTATCTATCTATCTATCAATCTATCTATCTATCTATCTACGCAACAACCAAGCACCAAAGCCTGGCAGCCTGGGTGTGGTGGTAGTAGTGTAGTAATTGATGAGTAGAGTGGTTGTGGTGGTAATGGTGGTGGTTATTGTAGTGGTATAGGTCGTTGTAAGAGGTGGTGGTAATAGTGGTGATTATGGTGACAGTTTTGTCGTGGTAGATGTTAGTAGTAGTTGTGGTGATTGTGGTTGGTGTGATGGTGGGTGATAGTGACAACAGTAATAGTAGTGGTAGTTGCCGTAGAAGAAAGTGGTTGTTGTGGTACAAGTGGTAGTGGCGGTAGAAGTGTGGTTGGTAGTAGCAACATTATGTAAGGATAATGGATGAGAGAGAGAGAGAGAGAGGAGAGAGAGAGATGCAAAATAAGAAGGGGAGTGAGAGGAGGGAGGCAAGAAGGAGGTAGAGAAGGAGGAGAGGTTGGTGGGAGGTACAGGGGGGGAGGAAGGGCGGGAGGTAGGAAGGGAGGAGATAGAGAGAGGAGAGGTTGGGAGGGAGGGAGGAGGGGAGGGAGCGGAGCTGGGAAGTCTGGTGGTTGCCGGGGTCTGTCATTACCTCCAGCACCCAGCCATTACTCCGGCCTCTACTCCTGCCCCGCTATAATTTGAAGGCTGGGGCCAGGAGTGCCAACCCACGGCAGGGAGATGGATGACTGGCGGGTACTTGACGGGTGAGAGTTTGACACCTGCGGGGGGCTCCCTGTCCCCTCAGGTACTGAAGGGCTTTCCAACCTCCGTCACCGTCCTTCTGCTAGTGTAAGGTCACAGGGGCACTCACGGGCACCCTCAGGGCACTCACCCGGGGCACCCACCCGGGGCATTCACTCAGGGCACCACAGGCACTCTGTGGCACCCACCCGGGGCACTCACCCTGGGCACCCACCTGGGCACTCACCCAGGGCACCACCAGGGCACTCACCAGGGTATCCAGGGGTACCCACCAGGGGCACCACCCAGGGCACTCACCCAGGGCACCCACCAGAGCACTCACCCGGGGCACCCACCAGGGCACCACCCGGGGGCACTCATCAGGGGCACCCACCAGGGGCACCCACAGGCATCACCCAGGGCACTCACCGAGGCACCCACCAGGGTCACCCATCAGGGCACTCACCGGGGCACCTACCGAGGCACCCACCGAGGCACCCACCGGAACATTCACCGTGTCACCCAACAGGGTACTCACATGGAACCCACCAGAGTGCTCACCCGTGGCACCCACCAGGGGCACTCACCCGTGTCACCCACCAGGGGTGCTCACCTGGTGTCACCCACTAGGGGTACTCACCCGTGTCACCCACCAGGGGTACTCACCTGTTCACCTACCAGGAACACTCACCTGTGTCATCCACAGGGGTACTCACCCGTGTCACCACCAGGGGTACTCACCCGTGTCACCCACCAGGGCACTCACCCGTGTCACCCACCAGGGGTACTCACCGTGTCACCCACCAGGGGTACTCACCTGTTTCACCTACCAGGAACACTCACCTGTGTCATCCACCAGGGGTACTCACCCGTGTCATCCACCAGGGGTACTCACCCGTGGCACCCACCAGGGGTTCTCACCCGTGTCACCCACCAGAGGTACTCACCGTGTCACCCACCAGGGTACTCACCGTGTCACCCACCAGGGGTCTCACCTGTGTCACCCACCAGGTACTCATCCGTGTCATCCGCCAGAGTACTCACCCGTGGCACCCACCAGGGTACTCACCCGTGTCACCCACCAGGGGTACTCATCCGTGTCATCCGCCAGGGGTACTCATCCGTGGCACCCACCAGGTGTACTCACCGTGTCACCCACCAGGTGTGCTCACCCGTCACCCACCGGTACTCACCTGTTTCACCTACCAGAACACTCACCTGTGTCATCCACCAGGGTACTCACCCGTGTCATCCACCAGGGTTACTCACCCGTGGCACCCACAGGGGTTCTCACCCGTGTCACCCACCAGGGTTCTCACCCGTGTCACCCACCAGTGTGCTCACCCGTGGCACCCACCAGGTGTGCTCACCCGTGTCACCACCAGGGGTACTCACCCGTGGCACCCACCAGGTGTGCTCACCCGTGTCACCCACCAGGGGTACTCACCTGTTTCACCTACCAGGAACACTCCCTGTGTCCTCCACCAGGGTACTCACCCGTGTCATCCACCAGGGGTGCTCACCCGTGGCACCACCAGGTGTACTCACCCGTGTCACCCACAGGGGGTACTCACCTGTTTCACCTACCAGGAACACTCACCTGTGTCATCCACCAGGGTACTCACCGTGTCATCCACCAGGGGTACTCACCCGTGGCACCACCAGGGGTACTCACCCGTGGCACCCACCAGGGGTACTCACCCGTGTCACCAACCTGGGTCGCAGGACACACCAGGACACCGGTAGACTACTAAGAAGATAAGAAGATATTATATACTAAAAGTTAGGTTAAGGTCAGGTTAGAGTAGTTATGTTAGGTTAAGTTAGGTTGGGTTAGGTTAGGTTAGGCTGGGCAGAGTTAGGTTAGTAATTATAAACCCAACTCGAATAAATCCTAAAGGAGTCAAAGGCTGCGGAGGTCGGTGGTAGTGGCTCACAAACCTGACCCAAGACGCACGGGTCATCTCTTGTACCTCGACACACAACTTACACCTGACCTAGTGAAGACTGAACTCTGGCTCCTGACACTCAACGACCTGCTGGGGCAGTATAACACAACACTCACATGACCTGAGAGCACAGCATAAGGCACTCTTGCGGCTCATTATACGACCCACGAGACTTTCATGTATGTTTACGCTCTTTTATAAACTATCTGTCACTCCTGGTTATGTACAGGTCAGTTTGTAGAGGTCAAAGTTTATCAGAACTCTGGTTGATGACTGAAGGACGATGATTAGACGAGGAGGAAGATAAGGATGAGGAGAAGGACAAGGAGGAGGAGGAGGGGGAGAAGGAGGAAGAGAAGGGAGGAGGAAGAGGATGAGGAAAAAGAGCTGAAAGGCAGAGGAAGATATTGAGGGGGTGTACTACAGACAGAGTACAGTGGATACACACACACACACATACTTGGAAAGATGAGGGGCAAATATTTGACCTAACAACCTAACCTATCTCAGCTTCTCATAATCAAGCCTAAAACAGCTTAACAAGTGGAAAGTCGACAGTTGGGGTTCAATATTGGATCTAATGGCTGCTGTTAACTCTTTATTCTTTTACATTGTGATGGACTAGTGAAGGTGTATACATGAAGGTGTGTCCCAGCAATGTGACCTATATTCAAGCTTGGTTACTCTTACACAGTGGACCATTTACGAGTCAGCTTAGGGCGTCAACTGCGTGGGTCTCGTTACATATCACACACAGGTTGAGGTAGAATCCATATGTACCCACTGTGGGCTGAAAGCTCAATCGTGATGTGGTTAGTCTACTCATAATTACCAACAAAGGATAATCACCTACCCTATAGTGTCCTCAAAGGGATTCAAACCTGGGACAACACACACCCAACCTAGGATGATAACCAATCCGCCCTTACTCGACTTGCGTATATTGAAACAAGGTGAATCCAGATCGTCACAAGGCTGAGCTAACTTTTTACTTCATGTTTTGGCAAAGGTGGTAATTGGTAGGTGAATTTTCCCTCTTAATCTTTAGCAGTTCGAGGTCCTCTAAAGGTGTTAATGATCTAAAGGTGTTCATATAACTTACCTCTGACTAATGTAAGCTTCATGAACCCGATGACCGTGTGTGTGTGTGTGTGTGTGTGTGTGTGTGTGTGTGTGTGTGTGTGTGTGTGTGTGTGTGTGTGTGTGTGTATGTGTGTGTGTGTGTGTGTGTGTGTGTGTGTGTGTGTGTGTGTGTGTGTGTGTGTGTGTGTGTGTGTGTGTGTGATAATAATAATAATAATAATAATAATTAACGGTTTATTGAAAGAGCTTGGCAGCCAGAAGGCTGAAAATATACAGTTACATATTTGGGGAATGGGTTTCGGATTACAAATAATATACAACTAACATAAGTGATACAAATAAGATATATAATAACTAGATGGGAAAAGCTCAAGCTACAGTGCATTTCAACATAGTGACAGCGCAAGAAGTAGTATTTACTGGAGTGAATACACTGGTTTATTACAAGTTATTGATAATTTTTACAATGGTTGGGACTGGGCTGTTCTTATAGCGATCAGTTCGTGCACGTATGGGCTGGATGCGGTTGTGGTGTCGAACAGCAGTTCTCGGGCTAGGGATCTCAGGTAGTAGTAGGAGCCGGTGTCGAGGATGGTGTAGAAGCTTCTTACCAAATTTGCAGATGAGGTCGTGGTGATGGTCAGTGAGAGTCGAAAGGGTCAGTGAGAGTCGAAAGGGTCAGTGTGTTGAGCGCTTCTTGATATGTGGAGTAGGAAGGGAGAGAATAATCTTGCATGCCTCTTTTCTAGGTGTTTGTGTGGCATTTAGGGAGGAAGACCAGGTGGGGAGGCATAGGTGAGCTTGGGAAGTATGAATGTTTTGTAAACGCTGAGGAGCTCAGGGGGGCAGGAACTCGAGGACTTGAGTCGGCGGAGGAGGTGGGGGCAAAACTGGAGGATTTGACAACTTCACTGACGTGTGGTTTCCAATTTAGTTTGTTGTCTATGGTGACGCCGAGGGCTTCGTGGAATCTACAACCTGGGTGTTCCGGACCTAAAGTAATGGAAGGAGGTGGGACAATGTCGGACGAGAGGTTGATGTGCATAACCATGGTCTTGGTATGGTTGATGGTGACATGGTTGTTGGTGGCCCAGTTTTGGAGACTGTTCAATAAATCCTGAAGGGCGGTATAGTCGGAGGAGAATTGACGCTGATCCCAATGGTGGAGTCGTCGACATATTTCCAGCAGGGTTTCTCTTAGGGCATCATTGATGAGCATAAGGAAGCAGAGTGGTCCCATCTTGGTGCCTTGGGGGACGCCACAGGTGAGGTGACTGAAGGTGGGGCAGCCCCTCGGAAGCGTACAGCTTGGCGTCGGTCACTGAGGAAGTCTGTAAGCCATGGTATAGGGCTTCTCGAAGCCCGAGGTCAATAGCTTTGTTGATGATTATATTGTGGTCGACTAGGTCGAACGCTTTAGTGAAATCAATGAAGGCGACAGCTACAGACGTTTTCGTTTCTCGAGATGGCGGTATGTAATCGAGAAAGCTGACGAGACAGTAGTGGTGGAGGAAGTTTTCATATAATTGCTGAGGTCTACGACTCCTGCAATATCAGCATAAGCCAGTCAGACACAAAACTTTCACAGATTAGGCTGGAGTATTGGGAGTGATTGCAATAGGTCGTAGCTGATTTAAGGATTGTGGGTGTGTGTGTGTGTGTGTGTGAAGTTGCTCAAATTACGATACAATCTTACGTAAATTTATTTTATATACAGAGAAAATGTAACCTCCCAAAAAGCAAATGATTGTCGTTTTCTTGCTGTTGTTGTTATTGTTGTTTTAAA
>NW_024730879.1:0-16912 GCF_018991925.1 Homarus americanus
TAACACGATCCATCATCACTACATATAACACCATCCACCATCACTACATATAGAACCATCCATCACGACATATAACACCATTCAACATCACTACATATAACACCAACCATCATCACTACATATAATATCATCCATCATCACTACATATAACTCCATCCATCATCACTACATATGACACCATCCAGCATCACTACATATAACACCACCCATCATCACTACATATAACATCATGCATCATCAGTACATATAACACCATCCATCAACACTACATATAAACCAACCTATCATCACTACATATAATCATCCATCATCACTACATATAACACCATCCAACATCACTACATATAACACCACCCATCATCACTACATATAACATCATCCATCATCACTACATATAACTCTATCCATCATCACTACATATAACACCATCCAGCATCACTACATATAACACCAACCATCATCACTACATATAACATCATGCATCATCACTACATATAACACCATCCATCATCACTACATATAAAACCATCCTATCATCACTACATATAACATCATCCATCATCACTACATATAACACCATCCATCACTACATATAGAACCATCCTATCATCACTACATATAATATCATCCATCATCACTACATATAACACCATCCAACATCACTACATATAACACCACCCATCATCACTACATATAACATCATCCATCATCACTACATATAACTCTATCCATCATCACTACATATAACACCATCCAGCATCACTACATATAACACCAACCATCATCACTACATATATCATCATGCATCATCACTATATATAACACCATCCATCATCACTACATATATTACCCTCCTATCATCACTACATATAACACCATCCCTCATTACTACATATAATGCCATCCTTCATCACTACATATAACACCATCCATCATCACTACATATTATAACACCATCCATCATCTCTACAAACACCAGCCCTCAACACTATAGTGATAAACAGAGCTTCATTTTGTTGTCAATTTCTTTAAATTCCAACCTTATTTAACCGTAATTCTTTCTGTATGGTCAAATTTTGATTTGACCTCAGTGAGAGAGCTGTTAGTGTCAGTAAATCACAATGGTGTTCCGACGCACTGTAACAAAAGTTTCAAAGGTTGAGGTGAAGCCTTGCCAGGTGAAGGAGAAGGGCCCCCGATCTAACAAACTGCAGACCACAAAGCACACTAAACCTCAAAACAACAAGAAGAAGAAGGAAACTACCACTTTCTGCCATGTACAAAAGGACCAGTACCTGCCATGGGGAGACTACATCTTCACTGGGAAAAAGACAAAGAACAACAAGAAGCGTTGACCCAACATTTCTGATATTTAAAAATAATAAAAAACATATTAATTGACTTTGTTTGTATTATTTATGCTTTTATTATTTTCAACTGTAAACGTGCTGTTTTGGGAATATATTTTGAGTTACATAATATTTAGGTACAGCAGTTTATTTCACTGTATCTCCTTGTGTGAGTGTGTGGGTAGTGTGTGGATAGTGTGTGGGTACTATGGGTGTGTGGGCATTATGGAGAACTAGTCATGGCTAACTGTGACCCTATATACGGGTTACATCGGCCTTAACGCCCTTGTCTCAGCGCTATCTCATATATCCAAATTTCACATATTTGAAAGTATTAGATAACCAAAATATCTGGAAAATATTTAGTTAAAAATACAAATAATAAAACAAAATCGAAAACAGAAGGAAAAAACAATACCCGTGAAAGTGGAAATAAGGAGGAGGCAGAGCAGACGATACACAGGAAGGCAGTAATCATCATCCCCGTGTGAACCAGCAAGAGAAGAACTCCTTCGCCTCACCGTCCACCCGCGTACGATCAGCTGAGTGAAGTTGCCTCGTGTTGCAGTAAACTTTATCTGTAAAAGGACAATTTACTTTTACTTTTATTGTTTATCTTACTGTTTATAACTGTTTATTTTCTCTTACATAATGTACACTAAGTATGGGAGTGTACAGTAAGTTATACCGGATGGCAACAAATTCACATTCGTCTTGCAAATATTAAAACATTACCCTAACAACAGTATTGTATAACAACACGAGCTAAAGTGATGTGTAAAAAGGTGGGTTGCAAAAAAAGAAATATTATTCTTTTAAGTCTTTTTCAGTTTGTTCAGTGCTAACAACATTATAGGTCATATTTCATGCAGTATGCATATACAATGTTTGCTGGCGGTTTAATACCTTTCTGTTTACTGATGATGTAAAACCCTCGTTAAAATACTTTAGAGTCGTTTACAAAATATTTGGTGCGTTTCCGGAGCATTGTATGTTTTTACAGCATGCGAGGCGGCAGGTATGTGGAGTTTTAAGAGCACTTCACGCTATAGCTCAGTTGGCCACGAATTAGCGAATTACGAACTGAAAATGTTTGGATCGTCATCTGTTTCGTGTAAGCTGTGTCGGACATTTTGTGCTACATTAAAGTCCAGCGATCTGTGGCAGCTGTCGGGCTCCTGCCTGACCACCCTTTGCCTAAGAAGAGCGATTGTCTGAAGGTGTTCGAGTAGTTACTCAATTGTGAAAAAGTGATAGTGAGTCCCATAGACATAGCTGCCAGTTAGGGACAGTGTGGATACGGCACACTACATAGCATGTCTTCGGAAAGTAAAGGAGGCCGTGTAGCCAAGACTGCACTCAACCGCCTTCACTTCCCCAATTACAGCTAGGTGGACTGAGAGCGCCTCGGGATTATCATATCTATAATGCCAGACGGTAACACCATCCCCTTGACACCTCGGAGACTATACAGTACTGTGTTCGGGGTGTGTTTGTGGACTAATAAACAGTCACGGTGAGACAGAAAACAACAACATAAAACTCTTTAACTATTATGTAAACCAAAGAAATAAATCGGGCGAGAAAAATGACGGAGTAGCTATAGCGGTTAAAAGAAACTTAAAATTTAAACTAATCGATGACTTCCAGGATGAATTTCTGGCAATAAAAATAAATACAACTCAAGGAGACGTAATTATTGCTACTACTTATCTGCCACCGAGACGACCCTACTTACCTATAGAAGACCTATTAAAATTGGCTAACAATAGTCATCCGATGTACATCTTAGGTGACTTTAACGCCAGACATAGGATCTTTGACAATACAAATAATAACGTCGTGGGAAACGCCCTTAATCAATTAATAAATTTAGGGAAAATCAACCATCTGGGTCCTAACTTTCCAACCTGGAGAAATCACAATACACAATCGACACCAGACAAAATTTTAACCAACAACAAAGCCTTTTTCAATTACCATATAATACAGGGACCTCTTACAGGCAGTGACCATCTGCCAATTATACTAACACTGTCAACAAACCCCATACAGATACCAATAAAAAAGAGACTGAAAATGAGTAAAACAGACTGGGACAGCTTCAAAGACGACTTAAGTAATCACCACTCGATTAACCTACAAGGGAAAACAACAGAAGATATAGACTCAGAAATGGACAGACTGCACTCAGCAATAAAAACATCTATAACCAAACACACTCCTACTTCACACTTTAGAACATTACCCAACAACAGACTACCAGAAGAAGTTAAATTAATTCAGACCTATTACAATGAAATAAACAGGTATATGGAAAGACACGGCAGTAACAGATGGCTATATACGACACAGATAGCACTACAGATAAAATTAAGAGACGCATGTAAGGAAGCAAACAATAAAAATGGAATGATATTATAATGGCGGCTGACATGACTAAAGACACAAAAACATTTTGGACTTCCATAAACAAGATGATGGGGCACAACAAGCAAAAAACACCATACATTAAAGACCAAAATGGAACAAAATTGCACGAGGAAAATGAACAAGAGTCAGCATTCAAAAGGGAATGGGTAAAAGTTTTTAAAATATCAGATGGGGAAAATGAAGATTTTGATAGTGAACACGAAGAAAGGATAGAAGAAGAAATGGGAAGACAAATACATAGAATCACCCCAAGGCAATATATGAATATAACTTGTTACCTAATAATCAAATAATAACCATGGGAGAAATGATGCACTGTCTGAGGAAATTTAAGGAAAAAGCCCTGAAACCACAGGTATTACACGAAATATGATCATGAATCTACCTGAAAACATTTTAAAATACACTATTAAACATTTATAACGTAGCTTAATAACTGGTTACTTTCAGACAAACTAAAATATGCTAAAATGATATTTATTCCTAAAGGGGTAAGGACAATAAGGAAATATTAAACCTGAGCCAATATCTTTATTAGAAATTACCGGGAAACTATTGGAAAAATATTAAATTCAAGACTTATAGCCTTTTTAACACAACATGGGAAAATAACAACAAACAACATGGTTATGCCCAATAAAATACTAGCTGCAATAGCTATAATAACGAAATAATTGCAATATTAGAAAAAAGCAAGGGTAACCAGATCAATATAATTTTAGGGATGTTTCTAAGGCTTTTGATGAAGTTTGGCATTTAGGCTTAATATATAAAATATTAAAATTGGGACTTAACGAACACTTGCTAAGAATATTGTGTAACTATTAAGATGATAGGAGAGCACAAATTCAAATTGGAAACTTTATGGGAACTATGTTTAATCTTGAGAGTGGAGTACCTCAAGGAGGATGCCTTTCTCCAACACTATATACAATTTATACCTCAGACACACCTCAACCTGCCCCCTTTAGCGAATATGTAATGTTTGCTGATGATATTACTCAAATAGTATCATACCCCGGAAAATCAACCCAATTTATGGCACTCTACACGGTAAGAGCGATAAAAAACATAAATGATTTTGAAAAATGGAAATCCAGGACAAATAAGAACAAATTCAAGATAATACCAATAGCCAAAAGATTAAAACAAGTCAGTAATAGTCGACCAGGAACTATACCCTTACGACACTGAAGGTAGGATGCTTGGTTAAAACTAACAAAAAGAGGATATATAACATACTTAAGATAAAGAACGACAGGCAGAAATAAGATTATCAAAAATAAAAAGCGGCTTTAAGAACCTTAGCATTAATAACAAAAGAAAGATTTATATTGCCCTTGTCCAAATCAATTATGGACTACCCACCCATCCCATTGAACACCCTTAGTAAAACGTGCATTAAAAGGTTACAAACAGTACAAAATATAGCCCTCAGATTTATATATAACATAAAATATACAGACCACATCAATAATGAACAGCTACACAAGAGAGCAAACCTCTTAGCAATCAATGTAGATATACACAACAAAGCTGCAAATATTTGGAAAAAAGTGACTGAACTTAACACAGAAACATATCAAAATTGGATAAATAATATAGACAACGAAGAATTCCAAGAACACAGTTGGTTTAAATCAGCCAGGAAGAAAGTAACTGAACCATCTCCTGCCCCAATATACACATAAAACATTAATAGAGAGAATAAAAGATGAGCGTGACCTACCAGCTCCACTAAGAACCTGGCAGGCCTCTCCATACAGTGTACCTTTAGACTAACATAACTAACATTTAACATTTAACTAACATCTTAGCAAAAAAAAAAAATAAAAAAAAATAATGTGACTACCCTCCCAGCTACACAAGGGCCTGGGCGGGCTCACTAACTCCATCGGAAAAAATATATAATAATAACAATAATGTGATTACCCTCCCAGCTACATCAGCCAGGAAGAAGTAATTGAACCACCTCCTGCCCCAATATACACATATACACATAAAACATTAATAGAGAGAATAAAAGATGAGAGTGACCTACCAGCTCCACTAAGAACCTGGCAGGCCTCTCCATACAGTGTACCTTTAGACTAACACAACTAACACTTAACTAACACCTTAGAAAAAAAAAAATGTGACTACCCTCCCAGTTACACAAGGACCTGGGCGGGCTCACTAACTCAAACAATAAATAGAAAATAATAATAATAAGCAGCATTATATAAATAAACCAATATTAATACAAAGGTCTGACGACCCAAGGGAGCAGAACAAAGACAAAACACCAATAAGAAAGATGAAGCGATCTGGTTGAGCCCAGATTCTTTCTACTCCTACTGTATTTCAGTTTCACCACTTTTTCTTCAATTCCTAATAATCTTCTTTCACCTCTTAACTAATGACTTCGTATCGTATCGTATGTGTTTGTGGGTCTCTACTGCCGCCTCCCTATCGTTGAGTTGCTCCCCACTTACCGTAACCAGTCGAGGTCACTGTGGGAGGCCATGTACAGTACAGTACAGTACAGAGTCACGCCCCCCTCAACAACGTCCGCACCTTGCCTGCTGAATACAGTATTTGCAAATGTGACCATAAACCCCAACAATTGTAGCAAATTACAAGTCCCGGGATTAGCCCCTGGTATTAACACAGTGACAAGCGTCCCATTCCTGGTAAGTAGCAGGTGGCCGGAGGTAGTGCAATCCTCTCCCAGACTACACAGAGATGAGAGAGAGCTGGCTGACCATCATGGTAAGGACGCGTCACTATTTGGACCCCAGGGAGGCCATTATCGTAAGTTAAGTGAAAGGCATTTGGAATACTGGATGACTAGACGCTATATGAATTTCTTTACCCTAGTTTTCCCACCGATAATAATGAGTACAAGGGAGGTAGTCTCATCGGCGTTCATCAACACCATAGCCGTCTCAGTTACCTATTGCTCGTACAAGGTTTTGGAATGAAATAGTTTTACTAATATCAGGAACTTTCAAACTACTACAGGAAATAATATATATATATATATATATATATATATATATATATATATATATATATATATATATATATATATATATATATATATATATGCAAATAAATCACTGTAGGTGCGCGTGATCCAGGTATATGCTGATAACCACAAGGAAAAAGAAAACACGAAGTTCCCAAGCGCTTTCGTGTAATTTACATCTTCAGGGGTGAGTACAGACTGTAGAAATTAAAATCAATAAACCTTAGTGATGGTCAGTTCAAAACTGATAATATGTTACATAAATTTATTTGTCAGTGGCCCAAGGTTAAAAATGCTTTGAAAACCTTTGATCTAGATGTATGATAGTTATTTTGTGGGTCCCTTATTTTTGACCTGACCTGACTAGTCACGTCACCCCCCTTCTCTTAAGCTCCTCTACGTGTGTGTTGGTGTGGGGATTAGTGGATAACATCATTATGACCTGACCTCATGTTTTTAAGGTCACCCTGTATATTTAAGCCTCTCTCTGTCCATGTAATCCAGTTGCCTCTGAAGATGTCTTGAATAAAGACGAAAGCTAAGGTGCTCAATTGTTTCCATTTTCCCGTGTGATTTTATCAAGATATATATATATCTATATATATATATATATATATATATATAAGAAAATAAGGAGTCTGTAATAGGCCGGTTGGCCTGTGCATGGCAGCTCCTGTCGAGAGTTACTACCGCTCTCTATCATCCATGAATCTATCTAGCCTCCTTTTGAAACTTTCCAGAGTTCCCGCACTTACTACAAAGTTGCTAAGCTTGTTCCACTCGTCCACCACCCTATTTGTGAACCAGTTCCTTCCTATCTCCCTCCTAAACCTAAACTTATCTAACTTGAATCCGTTGCTCTGAGTCCTATCCTGCTCGGATATTATAAGAACTTTATCTATATCCCCTTTATATATATCTTCGCTAGTTTATACAATGGTGAACTATGTTAATATGCCCTTCATTGTGAACCAATAAGCATAATTGAATTTAATTAATTTCAAAGTAATTATTGTAGGTGTTACATTCAATGTCACTCGGTGGTGGTGATGTGTGGCCGTGGTGTTGTTATGATCAATACTTTGGGGAGAATGACAGACTTCGTCACACACACTACGTGTAAACTACTTGTGAATCTGTGTTATGATTTTGTCCTCTAAAACCTGGTATTGATCACGGCTATTGACTTCATCCTTGTTTCACTTTAATTGTTTTGGTTCAGACAATAAATCCATTAAGAGCGGCTGTTGGTTTCATTAATTAGAGAAGGTCAGGTTATCTCACCTGGAGGGGAATTCCTTCATCTGTTCTCTATAAATTGATGAAACTCATTTATCACTCCTAATTTCCCCAGAGACCAACAACCTGCAGAAAAGGAATATAATTATAGCTTTTGTTTTTTATATTTTTCACCCGTGAGAATTAGTGCTATGGACCTGGTGATACCCTGAGGCTAGAGTGTTGACGTCGGTGTTTATAAACGAATCATACTTTACCTTTCCCACCAATTATTATATACTAATAAGTATAATGTTCATACATTTCCAATCCATAAGTTGTCGCTTTTTTTTTAATCTAAATACGGAAAAAGAGTGTACTTAAAATATATTGTTTTTAATTTGAGCTGTCTCCTCCCTCCCCCCCCCAACACACACATACACCAGGTATCATCATCATACAGAAACAAAATATGTATATAACTCAGTATGACAACTGCTTAATCTCGGGTTGAGAAAACGTTAACTGTGATTGTTATTGGAAATTCGATTGTAAACTGAACCTTCTGTTTCTTATGTGAGTCTTGGTGGAAATGTTGCCTCTTTCTCTCTCTCTAGTATAACATTAGTATATAGCCAGGCACTAAGGCTCCCGTGTTTGTTGTGTTAAAAAAATTAAATGGTTGCAGTGACTTGTGACCCTCATAGCCTCTCCTGAACAACAATAAACGTTCTCCTTTTACTGCAACACAACTACAGTTATTGTAGACATTTGAGGTTAAATATATACACTATCAATTTCAGTTTCCTTTAGGATGATTTACGTTTAGTTACATATATTAGTAAACTTAAAGTATTTATATAAAGGCAATATATTTGATCTTTTAAAATAGTAAAGCTCAAAGTATATTGACGATAAATTGATCTTCTTTTGTGATAATTCAACTCCAAGTATTTATATAACTAATCCAATCTTCCTATAATTTTATTTTAGCCACACACACACATATATATATATATATATATATATATATATATATATATATATATATATATATATATATATATATATATATATATATATATATATATATATATATATAAGTAAACAAAGTGTATATCTACAAACAACTATAAGATGCTCTTAGATAATTCTTTTTTAGTCTCACATTTCAGTAAACTGAGAATCTTTAAACACACTCCCGCTGCACTATTTCTCGGCCACACGTAAACAAAGCAGTCCGTATTATAGAGAATTGGACACTATGTTACATAAAGTGTTTCTCCTTGGTGGTGAGGTGTATCTTCAACACTCTCAGATGGCTTAGATTTTTCTCAGTGATGCCCTTGAAAGGAGGAGAAACTACCGTGAGTTAAGTTCAAGTGTGAGGGACCAGCGCTGTGGTGGTGTGGAAGCTAGGATGGTCAGTGTTATGGGGTGGTGTGGTACCTAGAATGGTCAACGTTATGGTGGTGTGGTACCTAGAATGGTCAACGTTATGGTGGTGTGGTAGCTAGGATGGTCAGCATTGTGGTGGTGTGGTGGAGGAGGTAGCTCTCTCTCTCTCTCTCTCTCTCTCAAAAGCAATATCAAGCGAGTTAACCATAATTCTTCAGTACCTCCGATGTGTCCCAGATTCCCCCGATAACTTATGTAAAGCTCACAGCATAATCTTACAAAGTGATGGTTTTTCTTACCAATATAATTCACGACTAACCAAAAGCAAATTTGGATATCTGGAAAGAGAGAGAAAGAGGGAGAGAGAAAGGAAGGAGAGAAAAAGAATAAGATTAGGTAAAGCTCAAGGGAATTTGTCTGCAGTTCGATGGTTCTTCTCATATTTCTGGAGAAAGAGAGAGAGAGAGAGGTGTTTGGTAATAACAGTAAATGACCTATCAACTTTTACGACCCACGACCATAATACGACCCACAACCCACGACCATAACCCACGTCATAAAGGTATAGATTAAGACTGGAGACTACGAGGACAATGTACAGATGAACTTATTGATATAAGTGAAGAGCTACGTCAAGGTGTGTGTGTCATCATCATCATCATCGTTATTATTATTATTATTATTATTATGATTATTATTGTTGTTGTTGTAGTTACTATTATTGTCATTACCATTATCATTAGTATTAATATTATTATTATTATCATTATTGTTATTATAATTATCATTAGTAGCAGTATTATACCATACCCGTTATAATAAATGTTAACTGTATTAGATGTAAAAAAAATAATAATATGAACATTGTTAAACTCTATTTGCAGATTAGTTAATAATAATAAAGTAAACTCATTTTGGTGGTGTCAGCTGCACATTTTCATTATATAAGAGCACCAGTCATATGGTTATGGTTCTTGCATCTTAAATGTCAACATTAAACAACACATTTTTTCCGAAAATATCACTGTGCTGGCGTGCCTTTATGACTAACACCGGGATACTGTTGTAATGAAAGTGTGGCAGGTGTTGTGTAGTGGTGGTGTTGAGTGGTAGTAGTGGTGGTGGTGGTGGCGGTGTGTGGTGGTGGTGGTGGTGGTGGTGATAGGTGCTGAGTTAGGTATGGTGGTGGTGGTGAGATAGGTGTTGTGTGGTGGGATGATCCTCACTTGTAATCTTCCTCCACCAACAACTCACAACTCTCACTACCTGTTCTCGTGAGTTTTATCTCCGAACTATTGTAGTACTGTCTGCTACGATTTAGCTCAACTATAACTTCAGCCGATCAGAGCGCGACCTACATCCGGCAAATTGAAAATGTGAAACTTTCATGGACAACTTTAAAAACATTTAATTGATCCAGTAAATCGATAAAAAGTTATGTCACAAATATAAATATAAAATATGGCCAGGCGGTCATAAGCTCTCAGGCCGGGATGGTGAGGTACAGTCAGCCACAAGTCCGGTAACCTGCTTCAATATTCTCAGCCCCAAACCGACTCTGGCTAGGAGGAGCCTTGATGGTGTTCACAGATGGCGCTCCTGTGTACACAAGTCTAACATGAAGAAAAAAAAATGACGCCATGGGCAAGTGTAATGCAATAACGGTACGAATAAGAAAACAAAAATGCATACAATTAAATGATATAAATATTTCAACAGTGAACAGCATACAAATATAGGTAAAGAACTTGTCATTCATATTACTGCTGTGATGTGACAAGAGCAGCATCACGAGAAGCTCTTTAATGTTCACTACTGAGGCAAACATCGCCATTATATGAAGCTTAATAATAATGCGGGTTTATTCATTAATACTCAAAATACCAAAGGCATTATTATTTTGTGATATATCAATATTAATGGAATATTACTGAGTGTATGAGCCAATGAGCTGCAAGAGGGGCGGGGCTTAAACCGTTAACTAAAAAAAAACAAAAATGACTATATTTATTCTTTAGTACAATTATTTCGCCTCAGTATGTACTTTTATTAACCATATTCATTTCGGTAAATGTTAAGGAGACATTAACCATTAACATTTATGAACTGATTTACACGATTATTTCATCAGATTCATCGGTTTAGTGAATATTAATCATGTTTACGAGCGACCATACGAGGAAACCCAACCCAACCAATCTTAGTGTGTGACGACCACCAATAAGTACTGTTATACTTGTGAAAGATGCGTGACTATTGGATACTAAAGCCACAGAAGTTTCCTAACTCGACCAATCTTAACCCACACGAAGAGCTTTGAAGAAGATGGAACTTGAGGGGTAAAAAAAACTAACCTAACCAATATTAACCTTTTGTTGGCCACACGATTATCGCTACACCTTTAACTTTTTTTTTTTACAAGTTGCTCATAATATCCCACAGTACTTTTGGGTCCAGTTCTAGGTATATCTCGTCATTTTCTAACAACTTTTCTTTGTAACGTTTCCGTCACAAATGATTCGTTTTCGAGGTTAGGTTAGTTTAGGTTTGGCTGTCCTTTACTTGGAGTTGAATTATCACAAAAGAAGATCAATTTATCGTCAATATACTTTGAGCTTTACTATTTTAAAAGATCAAATATATTGCCTTTATATAAATACTTTAAGTTTACTAATATATGTAACTAAACGTAAATCATCCTAAAGGAAACTGAAATTGATAGTGTATATATTTATCCTCAAATGTCTACAATAACTGTAGTTGTGTTGCAGTAAAAGGAGAACGTTTATTGTTGTTCAGGAGAGGCTATGAGGGTCACAAGTCACTGCAACCGTTTAATTTTTTTAACACAACAAACACGGGAGCCTTAGTGCCTGGCTATATACTACTGTTATACTAGAGAGAGAGAGAGAGAGAGGCAACATTTCCACCAAGACTCACATAAGAAACAGAAGGTTCAGTTTACAATCGAATTTCCAATAACAATCACAGTTAACGTTTTCTCAACCCGAGATTAAGCAGTTGTCATACCGAGTTATATACATATTTTGTTTCTGTATGATGATGATACCTGGTGTATGTGTGTGTGGTGGGAGGGGGGGGAGACAGCTCAAATTAAAACAATATATTTTAAGTACACTCTTTTTCCGTATTTAGATTAAAAAAAAGCGACAACTTATGGATTGGAAATGTTTGAACATTATACTTATTAGTATATAATAATTGGTGGGAAAGGTCAAGTATGATTCGTTTATAAACACCGACGTCAACACTCTAGCCTCAGGGTATCACCAGGTCAGTAGCACTAATTCTCACGGGTGAAAAATATCAAAAACAAAAGCTATAATTATATTCCTTTTCTGCAGGTTGTTGGTCTCTGGGGAAATTAGGAGTGAAAAATGACTTTCATCAATTTATAGAGAACAGATGAAGGAATTCCCCGCCAGGTGAGATAACCTGACCTTCTCTAATTAATGAAACCAACAGCCGCTCTTAATGGATTTATTGTCTGAACCAAAACAATTAAAGTGAAACAAGGATGAAGTCAATAGCCGTGATCAATTACCAGGTTTGAATAATGCTAAGCACAGTTTCGTGGTTTACATATTAGTGTGTGTGACAGTCTGTCATTCTCCACAGTATTGAATCCTTAACAACACCACTGACTACACATCTCACCACCACCCAAAAGTGACAGAAATTGAATGTAACACCTACAATAATTACTTTGAAATTAATTAAATTTAATAATGCTTATTGGTTCACAATGAAGGGCATATTAACATAGTTCACCATTGTATAAACTAGCGAAGATATATATAAAGGGGATATAGATAAAGTTCTTATAATATCCGAGCAGGATAGGACTCGGAGCAACGGATTCAAGTTGGATAAGTTTAGGTTTAGGAGGGAGATAGGAAGGAACTGGTTCACAAATAGGGTGGTGGGCCAGTGGAACAAGCTTAGCAACTTTGTAGTAAGTGCGGGAACTCTGGAAAGTTTCAAAAGGAGGCTAGATAGATTCATGGATGATAGAGAGCGGTAGTAACTCTCGACAGGAGCTGCCATGCACAGGCCAACCGGCCTATTACAGACTCCTTATTTTCTTATATATACTGTATATATATGTATATATATAGATATATATATATATATCTTGATAAAATCACACGGGAAATGGAAACAACGGAGCACCTTAGCTTTCGTCTTTATTCAAGACATCTTCAGAGGCAACTGGATTACATGGACAGAGAGAGGCTTAAATATGCAGGGTGACCTTAAAAACATGAAAGTCAAGTGCGTGATGTATCACTATTACCTACTGCATTAAGAGCTTAAAGAGAGAGGGGGTAGCGGCAGTGATAAGTCAGAGTCAAAATAAAGGGACCCACAAAATAACTTTAGCCACTTCCTCTAGATCAAAGGTTTTCAAAGCATTTTTAACCTTGGGCCACTGACAAATAAATTTATGTAACATATTATCAGTTTTGAACTGACCATCACTAAGGTTTATTGATTTTAATTCCTACAGTCTGTACTCACCCCTGAAGATGTGAATTACACGAAAGCGCTTGGGAACTTCGTGTTTTCTTTTTCCTTGTGGTTATCAGCATATACCTGGATCACGCGCACCTACAGTGATTTATTTGTATATATATATATATATATATATATATATATATATATATATATATATATATATATATATATATATATATTATTTCCTGTAGTAGTTTGAAAGTTCTTGATATTAGTAAAACTATTTCATTCAAAAACCTTGTACGAGCAATAGGTAACTGAGACGGCTATGGTGTTGATGAACGCCGATGAGACTACCTCTCTTGTACTCATTATTATCGGTGGGAAAACTAGGGTAAAGAAATTCATATAGCGTCTAGTCGTCCAGTATTCCAAATGCCTTTCACTTAACTTACGATAATGGCCTCCCTGGGGTCCAAATAGTGACTTGTCCTTACCATGATGGTCAACCAGCTCTCTCTCATCTCCGTGTAGTCTGGGAGAGGATTGCACTACCTCCGGCCACCTGCTACTTACCAGGAATGGGACGCTTGTCACTGTGTTAATACCAGGGGCAAATCCCGGGACTTGTAATTTGCTACAATTGTTGGGGTTTATGGTCACATTTGCAAATACTGTATTCAGCAGGCAAGGTGCGGACGTTGTTGAGGGGGGCGTGACTCTGTACTGTACTGTACCGTACATGGCCTCCCACAGTGACCTCGACTGGTTACGGTAAGTGGGGAGCAACTCAACGATAGGGAGGCGGCAGTAGAGACCCACAAACACACCCCGAACACAGTACTGTATAGTCTCCGAGGTGTCAAGGGGATGGTGTTACCGTCTGGCATTATAGATATGATAATCCCGAGGCGCTCTCAGTCCACCTAGCTGTAATTGGGGAAGTGAAGGCGGTTGGGTGCAGTCTTGGCTACACGGCCTCCTTTACTTTCCGAAGACATGCTATGTAGTGTGCCGTATCCACACTGTCCCTAACTGGCAGCCATGTCTATGGGACTCACTATCACTTTTTCACAATTGAGTAACTACTCGAACACCTTCAGACAATCGCTCTTCTTAGGCAAAGGGTGGTCAGGCAGGAGCCCGACAGCTGCCACAGATCGCTGGACTTTAATGTAGCACAAAATGTCCGACACAGCTTACACGAAACAGATGACGATCCAAACATTTTCAGTTCGTAATTCGCTAATCCATGGCCAACTGAGCTATAGCGTGAAGTGCTCTTAAAACTCCACATACCTGCCGCCTCGCATGCTGTAAAAACATACAATGCTCCGGAAACGCACCAAATATTTTGTAAACGACTCTAAAGTATTTTAACGAGGGTTTTACATCATCAGTAAACAGAAAGGTATTAAACCGCCAGCAAACATTGTGTATGCATACTGCATGAAATATGACCTATAATGTTGTTAGCACTGAACAAACTGAAAAAGATTTAAAAGAATAATATTTCTTTTTGCAACCGACCTTTTTACACATCACTTTAGCTCGTGTTGTTATACAATACTGTTGTTAGGGTAATGTTTTAATATTTGCAAGACGAATGTGAATTTGTTGCCATCCGGTATAACTTACTGTACACTCCCATACTTAGTGTACATTATGTAAGAGAAAATATACAGTTATAAACAGTAAGATAAACAATAAAAGTAAAAGTAAATTGTCCTTTTACAGATAAAGTTTACTGCAACACGAGGCATTTTCACTCAGCTGATCGTACGCGGGTGGACGGTGAGGCGAAGGAGTTCTTCTCTTGCTGGTTCACACGGGGATGATGATTACTGCCTTCCTGTGTATCGTCTGCTCTGCCTCCTCCTTATTTCCACTTTCACGGGTATTGTTTTTTCCTTCTGTTTTCGATTTTGTTTTATTATTTGTATTTTTAACTAAATATTTTCCAGATATTTTGGTTATCTAATACTTTCAAATATGTGAAATTTGGATATATGAGATAGCACTGAGACAAGGGCGTTAAGGCAGATGTAACCCGTATATAGGGTCACAGTTAGCCATGACTAGTTCTCCATAATGCCCACACACCCATAGTACCCACACACTATCCACACACTACCCACACACTCACACAAGGAGATACAGTGATATAAACTGCTGTACCTAAATATTATGTAACTCAAAATATATTCCCAAAACAGCTCGTTTACAGTTGAAAATAATAAAAGCATAAATAATACAAACAAAATCAATTAATATGTTTTTTATTATTTTTAAATATCAGAAATGTTGGGTCAACGCTTCTTGTTGTTCTTTGTCTTTTTCCCAGTGAAGATGTAGTCTCCCCATGGAAGGTACTGGTCCTTTTGTACATGGCAGAAAGTGGTAGTTTCCTTCTTCTTCTTGTTGTTTTGAGGTTTAGTGTGCTTTGTGGTCTGCAATTTGTTAGATCGGGGGCCCTTCTCCTTCACCTGGCAAGGCTTCACCTCAACCTTTGAAACTTTTGTTACAGTGCGTCGGAACACCATTGTGATTTACTGACACTAACAGCTCTCTCACTGAGGTCAAATCAAAATTTGACCATACAGAAAGAATTACGGTTTAATAAGGTTGGAATTTAAAGAAATTGACAACAAAATGAAGCTCTGTTTATCACTATAGTGTTCAGGGCTGGTGTTTGTAGAGATGATGGATGGTGTTATAATATGTAGTGATGATGGATGGTGTTATATGTAGTGATGAAGGATGGCATTATATGTAGTAATGAGGGATGGTGTTATATGTAGTGATGATAGGAGGGTAATATATGTAGTGATGATGGATGGTGTTATATATAGTGATGATGCATGATGATATATGTAGTGATGATGATTGGTGTTATATGTAGTGATGCTGGATGGTGTTATATGTAGTGATGATGGATGATATTATATGTAGTGATGATAGGATGGTTCTATATGTAGTGATGGATGGTGTTATATGTAGTGATGATGGATGATGTTATATGTAG
>NW_024730880.1:0-28776 GCF_018991925.1 Homarus americanus
CCCCCTTCCTCCAGGCAATTGTAGGAGACTTATTTGTCTGTAGAGTTGCTTAGCACATGTGGGGCAGACCAGGCGGTGCATGCCTCATGTGAGACAACGGCGATAAGTGAATGAGCCGATGGCTGGCTCCTTCCATCTAGATACACACTATCTGTGGGAGAAAGGAGAAAAAGGGTGTGTGGAGGCGGGTAAGATGTTGTCTTCCCTCACGGCAGGTACAGAGGTCGTCAGGTGCCTATGCTGGAGTGTGTGGGCCTGGGGTCAGGAGCAGGGCCTGCGTCAGCGAAAGCGGATTAGGGCTCGTGTTAGCAGCTGGGTCATGACAGCAACCCAGGGTGCAGGACATTAGCAGGGGAGTACCTGAGGGAAAGAGGGTGTAAGGCGATGAATGTTGTGCTTCCCTCGCGGCAGGTACAGGGTCTCAGGAAATCTCTGCGCCTCTTTCTGGAGTGTGTGGGCCTGGGTCCCAGGAGCAGGGGGCTGCGTCAGCAAAGCCGGATTAGGGCTCGTGACAGCAGCTGGGTCCACTGGCTTCCAGCAGGGTGCAGGACATTATGAGGAATTACCTGAGGGAGAAAAGAGGGGTGTGGAGGCGATGAATGTTGTGCTTCCCTCCTGCGGCAGGGGACACTGCCTGGGCGGGGTGGCGTCTGGGGCAGGGCTGGTGCTGGGGTCATCAGGATGTGGTGCTTGGGGCAGGAAGGAGGCTGGTGTCTGCTTAGAGTAACAGAGCTGCTTCTGTGTGGATAAGCCAGTCTTCCATGCTGCTTGAACCATCCCAACCAAACAAACCTACCTAACTTTACCTAACTTCCTTACTGGGGGACTCTGCCCCCCCCCCCCACCCCCCTGGACCCCCCCAGTATATTAAACAGAAAGAACTTATTATGATATGGTGAAATTTGAGGCATTTTCTGTACGTGAATTGATACGGCAGTGTAGGAATTCGTGGTATAATGTTGTCTAGCACTCAGGATGGATGGAAACTCTAAGGTGGTTTTCTTGTATAATATAAGTTATATGATTTACAGTCTGGTGCTGGAGGTGCCGTGTGGTGAGGAGCTGCTCAGTAGAGACGTTCGGTGAGTAGGGTGTTGAAGGAGGTAGATGTGCAGGAGCTTCGTTAGAGAAGATGTTGCCTGTTGCTGGCCTCCAGGTTGAATGAAAGCTGGACAGCGTGGAGCTTGCTGGAGGAGGTGTTGCGTGTTCAGGAAGATGGGCAGAATGAGAGCTGGTTGGTGAGGAAGCTCAGAGAAGGACAGCTGGTGGGTCGCCATGCTCGCTGGCGGGAGCGAGGACCGCCAGGCAGGCGAGGAGAAGCGAGAGCCGCCAGGCAGCGGCGGAGGAGGTGGTGTTGCTTGTTCAGGAAGAGAGGCCGGAATGAATCTCAATGGAAAGACAGAGCTTATATACCCAGCAGCCGTGAGTCCTCTATGAGTCATGTTGGGAAAATCCGAGAAAGTCGCCGGTCTCTAGTTCCGTTGCTAGGTTACGGTAACATCTGCTGTCGCCGCTCGCTTGGTTGCTAGGGAACTGTCGCATTGGAATGCGGATACGCAGTTGTAGGAGAGAAGTCCACTACAGCAGCATTAGCGTTTATGCAGGCCGGGCGGCGGAGTGATTTATTGTGATGGCGGGAAACGTCAAGCGTTGAGGAAGTGATGGACAAATTTCTTTCCGGTCTGAAAGCACAGGGATTCAGCAGTGTGGACAGTCTCTGTTTAAAGGAACAATGTCGTGGTCTCTGAACAATTAAAGGGTCCCGTTATCTTTATCCCTAAATTCGCAAATTACGTGCATATAAGACAGGCAACAACATTCATGCGTCATGCTGAAACTGAAACTGCCACGAGCCCGGGGAAAAGCGCCGTAGCAGAACACGACCTCATTACCGATGACAAGACAATTTAGTGCATGCCTAGGCGCCTAATTATCTACAAAACGAGACATTTCCAACAGAAAAGATTACCATATCAGAACTCACTGATGTAAATAAAGTCAGAAAATAAATAGTAATATAAATAACTCATTCGTGGGTTAGTCCTATATATTAACCACTTAATCTAGCCTTTACCTAAACGAACCTTTACCTAACCTTGTTTAACCTAACCTTACCTTAGCATACCTTACCTTCCTAACCTAAATTTAAAATACATAAAGGTTAAAATCCATAATAGTGGCATTCTAAGTTACGTTTATATATCATCAACAGATTTATAGATATGTTGGAGAAATGATTATAACAAGTTTGTTGTCTCTACAAATGTATTTTTTTTAAAGAAATTTATTTTTTTCTAGAGAACTTAATTGTTTATTATGTACATTGCACCTAATGAAGCAACTGGTGGCGAGACCTGGGTGTCATTCCTGTGAATGAACATGCCTCCACCCACATACTTCTCAACTCTACACATCAACTTAATGGACACCGGTTCTGAGCTGGCTGCCCTGAACTGCCCTCTTGTGAAGGCCATCATGCTTGGAGGTGACAACAACTCACTGTACTACACAACACGGGCACAGTGCACACCTTCAAAAACAACGGATTACTTCCTAACTGACCTTCTAATACACAAAAAAACTCTTGAAATACTGTTAAAAATTACTGCTCAAATACTACTCAACTTATTACTCACTCCCCTAGTGATAATACTGGAATGTGAACTTTTACTTTACTTTACTGCTTCACTGATGAATGCACGAAAAAAACATCACTGTACTCTTTGGTCACTTTTCAAAACACTTACTGTGCACACTCAAAGCAAGTGTACTTGTTATGGTCAATCTCTGTATGGTGCAACACTGTAGGAACTCTTCCGGAAATGCACTGCACTCTAGCAAATCAAACAACTTTAAAAAGAACCAAAGGCATTTCCATTACTGAGAGTCTTGCTCACAAAAAAATAAAGTGGCAATACTGTAATAATTTACGAGACTGTCCCCTCGGTGGTCAACAAGTATTCACTGTCTTTTCAATTGCAATGATTTCAACACTGTTATCACTTCACAATGTGCTCTGTCGTTCTCACAAATGGGGGTCCTTACATGTACAGTACTTTCAACAATCAATTTTCAAAGATTGCGTTCTATACAGATGTCCATATCACCACAAGAGTCCTCAAACCATCAATGCAATTGCTGAACTAATGCCCTTGGCATTAAAATCATACTCTAATAGAAACAACTCATAAATACCATATACTCGGAAATATATAACACAACTCATGTTATACAAATAAATTCACTTGTCAAAACTAACGTCAACTGAAAACTAAAACACTTCCAATTGATATCAAAACAAATACATCCAAAATATGTCACAATTTCAAATAACACACAGTTACATAACCTTAGTACAATTATGGCCTTCAGGTGATACTCAGAAACGAACACTGTCCCAAAACACTCTTAACACGGCAGATGCTCACTGTTCGCTCATTGTCTGTAAATATCAAAGTATTATTTCGAGTGATCACAACAATTGCAATGTGACCAGTGCAGAAGGTCACCCAAATAAAATATTGCCTTGGTATACAACCAACACATTCCGGAGATTTTACAAAAAGACTGCAAAAAAACAATAGTTAGGTAGCTCCTCTGTTTTCCAGACACTTTTCAATACTCTGAACATTACAATTTTCCACATTTTACTGTACACTTCACTTTAAAACAGATTTCTAATTTTCTTGAGGCAATGTTCTAACCTAACTCCAAGTAAAGTATTTACCGTGAACTGTTTTCAACTTCTCCGTAAAACCACAGAAAAATAAATTTGCACAGAGTTACAAACTACACTGTACACTGGAACAATTACGGAACAAAATTATTAGTAATCTGGAATATTCATTAGTTACAGTAAAATGATTAGGTACCTGTGCAGAGAAATGGTTAATACAAATCACACTTAAACAAAAATTACCCACAGTATCACATTTATTCCTCCTGACCTGATACCATATGAATTACATCCGACAGCTGCGAACCAATGTACGAGGGGCGGTTACAAACAAGCTGCCACCAATGTAACGGCGGCGGTTTCTCTCTCTTACTCTCTTTCTACTTACTTCAATGGTTACTGCATAACCTTAGCTCTTTTTGGTAGCATGTCTCAGGTGTAAGGCACTTGGGTATTGTGATTCTGATAACAGGGTCACTTGGACGGAAATAAAAGTAATTACTGTGGGAGAAATGAATACTCCTATAATACTCTAAGAACAGGTTTATTAATATGAGATCAAGGGGAAAAAGAGATATTATTAACATATAACTTCAAGGTGCAACTCCTCGCGTACTCAACTGCAAACTCAGTATTTCTTATTTACTTATTTTCTTATTCTTACTTATTTTGTTATCTACTTATTTTTACTCCTCTGCAAGTTACTCAGATATTACACTCTTATTACTCACACCCTTACTGGTGTTACGTTACGTTACATAGCAGGACCAATTCCTTGGCCCTACTCACAACACATAGTTACATGACAACTCCTTGGCTCCTCTCAACTGCCAATCCCAGTGGGTACTGTATAGATATGCAAATACCAAGATATGTGAACACGCCTGACGCCAAGACTCTGTTACCATTCATTGTACCATTTATTCACATGTCTGTATTACTACATATTATTATAGCATGTTTGATATCTATGCTTATGTCTAATGCCTATGTTCACTTACTATGTCCCGATGTACTATGTCTGTACCGCGCTAGTCGAGTAATTAGAAGACCTCATTTATTGTCCTAGTAATGTCGAGCAACTCTCCTTGCCTAGCTAGCTAATTTCCCTCAGATCAGCCTCGGCCTACCTATGGCCCGGGGTCCCTTGTGCCCGCTTCTGTATCAGTCGGCTATCATGCCAAGTCTTGTACTACTTATTGAATATATCTACTGCTCGTGCTCTGGAGTTTGAAGAACCTTGTCTAGGATTTCATCACACTACATGGCGCAGTTGAGTAGCTCCAACACGACAGTTGACAAGTTGCAAGAGCCGGCCTCGTCTGTTTCCCGGCCTCCTCTGTTTCCCGCCCAGAAGATATACTCCACAGTGCCCCTGGATTTAAAGTGCTTTGTGACCTTGTGAAGTGCCCTAAGTGAAGTGCAGTGCCTTTCATGTCTCTTTGCTATGTTTCTGCGGCCCTACAGGTAGCAGAAACGCTTTCAGCCCAGTTTCCAAGACAGCACTTCCGGCATACATCCTCCATCTGCGCCGGCCCGCAGGCCACTGCCTGCGTCCCCCTTCGACTGAGCCAGCACCACCAGCTCGCCCGCGCGCGGAGGAATACAGGGACCAGCACCACCGCCGCCAGCCGCCTCCTCTCACTTCACAAATATTACAGTCAGTACTCTTTTACTTGCCCGCCAGTTCCTGCACTTAGGCAAGTACATTGACGAAAACATATCACTTCACCTTATTCTCCTTGTCTTTCCCATCGCAACCATACCAAACATGAGATGTCTGACCACGACGATTTGCCGGGAAATTTAGATGAGGATTATGAGGTAGACGAAGCCTCACAGACCCTCCCACCCCCCCTCATGCCTCACACGCCGGGCGCGCCAAATTCAAAGGATGGGAGCCAGGATATACGTCAGTTAATCCAATTCCTACAAGTTTCCCAAGAGAAGGAAGCCCAAAGACGTCAATTAGAGGAGGAAAAACGACGTCAAGAGGAATGGTCAAGACGTCAAGAGGAATTGTCAAGACAGTCAGAGGCATCAGCTTACCGCCTTCAACTTCAACAACAACACCAAGCTGATAACCACAAACTCCTGGGACTATTGGAATTGCTGGCAACGAGGACGACTTCACCAGCTGCCACAACCAATTCGCCAGCTTCAGCCTCTTCATCTATCCTTCAGGCAACGCCTCCTCACACGTCACCTATCCCCCTTGGGTATGCCTCAGTGCCTTCTCAACCACCTGCTCCAGTCTCAACTCTCGTCGACCTCTCCGTGCCGTCTCGAGTACACCCCTGCACAGCAAGTCTTCAGTTCCCAGTCCCCCACCTCTTCAATCTGATGCAACATATCAAGTATACCGTCAATGGCGACGTCGTTTCGAAGACTTTGCTGTTATGTCTGACCTCCACCGAATGCCCCCTCTTAAACAACTCATCCAATTAAGATCGTGCATTTCCCTCGATGTTCAACGCCTCCTAGAGCACACGCTAGCCATTCCCCCTGACTCCCCCAGGTCAGTGACAGAGGTTTTAAACGCCTTGCAGAGTCATTTCCGTGGCCTCCGCAATGAAGCTTTGCGTCGTAGGGAACTGCTATCCTGCAAACAAGCTTCTGGGGAATCATTCTCAGACTTCTATGCACGACTTAAGGACCTAGCAGCCGAGGTGGACCTATGTACAGGCGATCCTGTAACCTGTGCTGAGATCCAGCTCAAGATGATCTTGCTGATGGGTGTATGTGACGAGGACCTGCTTCAGAAACTCCTCACCCTCGACGCCGCCTCTTCCCTCACCGACTTCGTCACCTGTTGCAGGTCGTATGAGGCCACAAGAGAGGCTGCCTCAGCTATACACTCATCGCCATCTCAAGTCCACGCCGTCTCCACCTACAAGAGGAATCAACGCCAGATGCAGACGGCGTCCTCTCCACAGCCCCCGTCACAGTCACCAGTTTCTTCTCCCGAATCCTGCAGAAACTGTCAGCGCCAGCATGGTCCAGGAAAGTGCCCTGCGGCTGATAGTACATGTCGAAACTGTGGGTTTCAAGGCCATTGGCCCCGCACAACTCGATGTCCTGCCAACAAGGTCTCATGCAACGCTTGCAACAAGCAAGGACACTTCGCCAAGTGTTGCAGGTCCACCAAGAAGCCTCCATCTCCAGGTCAAAACGTCTCTTCACAGCCCGACAGAACGTCCACACCACCGTCTCCCAAGAACAACAAAGGATGCCGACGCGTGGATGATGCCTCGAGTGACAGGTCCCCCAAGCCCGTCAATGTTCGTCTGTCCTACGGTACCAACTCTTCCAACCTCCTGATGATACCTGACACGGGCGCGGACATCACGGTGATTGGACCAACACACCTGGACGCCCTCAACATTCCCAGGAGTAGCCTGTCACCCACAGCCATGAACGACGTGCTCACAGCGGACGGGTCCCCGATGTCTCCACCTTTGGGTTGCTTCAAGGCAACACTACAGCTCGGTCCCAAGTCTTGCCTTGCCACAGTCCACGTCCATGAGGGCATCCAAACCCCTCTCTTGTCATGTGGCCATTGTCAGGACTTGGCCATCGTCTCATCCGAGTTCCCAAAGCCCATCCTCGCTGTGACACACCTCAACAGGTGTGCAGAGATACCTGTTTCAGCCATGACCACACCTGCTGCCGCCCGGGAGTTCTTTTTTCGTCAGTTCAGCGACGTCCTTGTCTCCAAGCCCGACCTCCAGAAGACGCCGCTCAAGAAGATGACAGGCCCCCCGATGAGAATCCACCTCAAGCCTGGCGCGACGCCTTTCGCCATCCACACACCCAGGCCTATCCCCTTTGCCATACGGGACAAGGTGAAGGCGGAGCTCGATTCTCTGGTGCAGCAGGGGATCATCAGACACGCCGGTGAGGAGCCCTCCGAGTGGTGCCACCCTATGGTCTTGGCACCCAAGCCTGTAGGTGTTCGCATTACAGTGGACCTCACCCATCTCAACTCGCAGGTCTCCCGTCCCGCCCATCCATCGCCTACGCCCATCCAAGCAGTCCGCAGCGTCACCCCGTCTGCAAAGTTCTTTACCACGGCGGATGCACTACATGGGTACTGGCAAGTCGACCTGGCGGAAGAAGATCGCCACCTCACTACATTCATCACGCCCTACGGCCGCTTCCAACACTGCCGTGGACCCATGGGCTTCGCAGCAACGGGGGATGCGTACTGCCTCCGTGGGGATATGGCTCTGCAGGGTGTCACCAACTGCGTGAAGGTCGTAGATGACATCCTGCTCTTCGACGATGATCTCCCGGCCCACTTGAACCGAGTTCATCTGATGCTCACAAGATGTCGTGCCCATGGTATCACCCTGAACAAGATAAATTTGTGGTCGCCGCCTCCCAAGTTAACTACTGCGGCTACAACATCTCGCCAGAGGGGATCTCAGCTGATGAGGAGAAGGTCAAGGCCATCAGGGACTTCCCTACTCCAGCGAACCTGACCGACCTTCGCTCATTTATGGGCCTGGTAAATCAGCTGGCCGACTTCTCCCCTAAAATCGCCACATCAGCCCAACCTCTACGCCCCCTCATGAGCCCCAAGCGCTCTTTCCTCTGGACTCCTGACCACGACCTAGCGTTCAGGAATGTTAAGAAGGCGTTGCTGTCACCACCAGCCTTGGCACCCTTCGACCCGTCCTTACCAGTGGTCCTCCAGACCGACGCCTCCCGTCTATACGGCCTCGGATATGCCCTCCTTCAAGACCACGGCCAGGGTAGACTGCGCTTAGTTCAGTGTGGCTCCAGGTTTTTGACGGACACGGAGACCAGATACGCCACCATCGAACTAGAGATGCTGGCAGTCGCCTGGGCTATGGCCAAGTGCCGCCTTTACCTGTTCGGCCTTGGGCATTTCACCCTCATGACGGACCATCGCCCGCTCATACCCATCCTCAATCACTACACGTTGGACGCCATCGAAAATCCTCGCCTCCAACGTCTCAAAGAGAAGACCGCCCCTTACGTCTTTACAGCTGTGTGGCGCGCCGGGAAGCTTCTCTGCATACCAGACGCCCTCTCCCGAGCCCCTGTTAGTCGCCCCACACCTGAAGATGAAGACGACTGTACCACGGCCGCTGCTCACGTTCGGTCTTTAGTGACACACACAGCCACTTCTCTTGCTGACAAGACGACGACGACGCCCTCCATCGAAGACGATAGGACTCTCCAGGAGCTTCGCATCGCCGCCGCTCAAGACCCGGCATACGTCCAACTCCTCGACTACGTCTCCGCTGGATTCCCCACCAACCGCTACGACATTCACGCCTCCGCCCTCCCCTTCTGGAAGCTAAGGGATAGCCTCTATGCAGACGGAGAGCTGGTGTTGTACGGCCCCAGGATCGTCGTTCCCGCTGCCCTCCGCCGGCGCACCTTATTCCGTCCCCATGACAGCCACCGCGGCGTTGAAGCCACCGGGCGCAGAGCCCGTCAGACCGTCTTCTGGCCTGGTATTGTCGCCGATATTAAGAGCACGGTTGAGGCCTGTGAGCCTTGCCAGCAACTCCAGCCCAGCCAGCAACAAGAGCCGTACCTGTGCAATGACCTCCCAAAGCGGCCTTTTGAGTCTGTGTCCGCCGACTTCTTTAATGTGGCCGGAAAGTCTTTCCTGGTGGTCGCCGACAGGCTCTCTGGATGGCCCGTGGTAGTAGGGTGTGTCATAGGAGGGAAGATCAGCTAAAACTAATGGCCCATCACTTTTTTGGTAGATTTTAGTGTATATAAACAGAAAATAATTTCAGTTTCAATATTTTGCAACCTTTTGCTAGGTAAATTTTAGCGTGAAATTTATCGAAAATCTAACGTACAGCTGCATTAGTGCATTACAATTAAATAGTGAACATTGCTTTCTGACTTCATTCTTTAACAACCCAACTAACAATATTATTTTCTGTTTCAGATTCTGATGCATTTATAAGTTGATAATATTTGCGATGGCTGCTTGTGTCAGGACGAGGAACCAAAAATCCAGCCATCTCAGTCACTATCTTGGGTCTGGGAGAGAGCTCCTGAAGTCGGAGTTGCCTACATTGAGAGATGCTTTGAGATACGGTGTTTTAATCAGGCAAATCAGTGAAAAGAACCAAAGAACTTACACAAACAAAGACATTGCCAGTGATATGACCAAAGCTGTCTTGGCACAGTACACTCTGGCTAACGCTCAGTTCAAGCCTCCAGTCATAACAAGTCAGAAGAAGATTAGTGAGAGACTGCTAGCCAGTTGGGAAAAGGCAAGAGATATCTCTCTTGGGAGAGGAAAACTTGCAGTTAAGGACAGCTTTGCCAAGCAACTGGACCAGTTATTTGACATAATTACTTGCAAGTGCCCAATTGTTCTCTGTCCTGAGTTTGGATGCGATCGAGACTGTAAATCCGAGGCCCACATCTCCTGTATTTGCAAGCGTGAACTGAAGATTCCTGTGATCGAACTGGCATTTGTCAAAGCACAGAGAGAGAAGACTGGCAGTATAGGGGCTCTCATGATTTCTAGCCAAGATATTCCGGAGTCCAAGAGACATGAGGCTGCCACAGAGAGACAGAAGAGGAGAAGAGTTGCCGAGGAAAAGAGACTTGAGAAGGCCCAGGGTGAGGTAAAAAAGGCCGATGATTGGAGTCAAGCTGATTCAGAGTTTAATGACTTCCCCATGGCTGATCCGAGTGCTGACCAGGAGAATGGTGACTTTGTCCCTAACACAGAAAATAATGATCCCAAACCTTCCAGGCATAAGATTCGAAATAGGAAAGATATCCCGAGCATAGCTCTGGCCAGCATGCGACACCACACTGGTCTCAGAGAAGCTGCAGAGATAGCAACAGCTGCCTGGATTGACGGTGGTTTGATAACACCTGATGATGTTCACCTGGTGATAGATCATAACAAAGTAAGGAGAGCTCAGGAGAAACTTGTCAGTAACCTAGAAGAGGAGTTTGATAAGGGGATAAGAGAAAATGGAATCAATTGTTTGTTCTTTGATGGGAGAAGGGATGACACTAAAGTGTTCATGAAAGTTGGAGATTCTGACAAGTTGTTCCCTGCCATGGTGAAGGAGGAACACTACTCCTGCTGCAGTGAACCAGGAGGGAAGTATTTGTGGCATTTCACTCCAGAGAAAGATGACATCAGGAAACCAGCTGAGATAGTGGCAGATAACATTGGAACTGGCTCAGAGAGAGGAACGTAGACCAGACCCTGCAGGCCATTGGAGGGGACAGCACCAACACGAACACAGGGTGGCAAGGGGGGGTCATACAGTGGATAGAGCGGAAGATTGGGAGGAAGCTGGTCTGGATTGTTTGTGACCTCCACACCAACGAGTTGCCACTCAGACATCTGATCCAGGAGCTGGATGGCAAGACTCTTTCAAACAACAGATGGTCTGGTCCTCTTGGCAAGATGCCGGACTCTGCCACTGAGTTAGAAATAAATCCGAGCTTTGAGAAAATCACAGGTGGCCCTCCACTCGTTGAGCTTGCACATACTGTCATTGACGACCTGAGTACTGACCAGTACTATGGTTACATGATTTGCAGTGCCATCAAAACTGGGGTCATGCCTGATAGACTTGCTTACCTGCAGATAGGTCCAGTCTCACATTCTAGGTGGCTCACAACGGCTCTCAGGTTCTGCAGAATTTGGGTCGCTCATCATAAACTGAAAGGGAACCAGCTTCACAACCTGAGACTTATTGTCCAATTCATCGTGAGTGTCTACTTGCTAAATTGGTTCAACACCAAGGTCAAGTCATCGTTCTCCGAAGGTCCGAGGCATGTTCTCTTCCAGCTTGAGCTCCTGAGGAGTCAGCCAAGGAAGGTTGTTCAGATTGTGGAGCAGACTGTGAGGAGATCTTCCTGGTATGCTCATCCCGAGGCAGTTCTGCAGACAATGCTCTGCAGTAAGGATGAGGAGGAGAAAAGAGTGGCTGTCAAAAAGATCTTGGATATGAGACTTATGAGAGGATCTGGGCATGGCGAATCAGTTGGTGACGATTCCTTCAGGGTCAGGAAGACTCCTGAAGTCAATCTAGGTGCCAAGACCCTCACTGATCTCATAGATCTGGATAACATCCAGGCTGGCAGTGAGACCCCTCTTACCTGCAGCCTCACCAATGTTCAAGTCAGAGCTTTCCTGGACAACCCCATGCATGTCCCTGCCTGGCCCTCGCACACCCAGAGTATAGAGCGTTGTGTACAGCAAGTGAGCGAGGCCAGCAGTCACGTGTACAGCCACGAGAGGAGGGAAGGCTACGTCCGAGCTCAGGTGGTCAGCAGGGAGGTGATGAGTAGAAACAGAAGCAAGAAAGACATGTTCTCTATGGTGTGCAGCAACACCGGGTCGTAGTAGTAAAACCGGTTTTTGTAGTTGATGATTTTGTTTTCTAAAGGAATATTAAATTTAATAAATGTGTCAAGATCATTCGTTTCACTATTCTGGATCATTTTCATCCTAATAAATTAACCTGATACATTTACTTTACTTTAAATAAGCTATTTAGTGGTGTTAGTAAAAGGGTGGGAATACTGAATTTTCATAAGATTTCAAGTTAACATTTACCTAGCAAAAAATGAAAACTTTTCAAATCTGAAGATATCACATGATTTTGCACATAGAACTACATCATTAATACCATGGGCCGATTTTTCAAACTAAAAAAAAAAAAACATTCGCCTCCGTATGACACACCCTACCGTGGTAGTTCCCTGTGGTCGGGACACCACCTCTTCCAGGGTCATCCGGATGTTTTGTTGCTTCTTCCGGGAAGTCGGAGTGCCTCTCCGCCTGCGAACCGACGGTGGGCCCCCGTTCAATAGCCACGAGTTCAAGAGCTTCGCCGAACGCTGGGGCGTCCACCACATCTTCACCTCCCCTCATTACCCGCAGGCGAATGGCCACGCCGAGGCAGCGGTAAAGTCCGTAAAATACCTCACCCTCAAGACAGCACCGACGGGGAACATGGACTGCGAGGAGTTCGACAGGGGCCTACTGGAACTCCGTAACACCCCTACCCCTGCCGGACGCTCTCCTGCCCAGGTGTTGTATGGCCGCCCCCTCTGTACTTGTGTGCCTGCCCACCCCCAGTCCTTCTTAGATGAATGGCAGATCAAGGCGGACGAGTGTGACTGCCGTGAGGCTGCCCGGATGGCCCAAGTGACAAGCCACTATGACGCCCAAGCCCGCCCCCTTCCCAGGTTGGCCGTCGGCCAGCAAGTACGAATTCAGGACCCGACGTCACACCGCTGGGACAAGGTCGGGGTCGTCATGGGCCGTGGCGAGTCTCGTTCGTACCAAGTCCGCCTCCCCAGTGGTCGTGTGTGGTGGCGAAACAGACGCCATCTCCGCCCAGTGCCATCCTCTGTGACGAACCTTCCTCCCCGTCCCCTGTGTCCCCTTGCCCAGACCAGGAACGAAGGTCGTCAGTTGATCCTCCCATTGTCCCTCGCCGCTCCCCCCGACTCATGGAAAAAGAGTCCGTAGCCGCTCGAGATTGCACTACGAGCGTAAAGGGGGAGGGAGGTGTATAGATATGTAAATACCAAGATATGTGAACACGCCTGACGCCAAGACTCTGTTACCATTCATTGTACCATTTATTCACATGTCTGTATTACTACATATTATTATAGCATGTTTGATATCTATGCTTATGTCTAATGCCTATGTTCACTTACTATGTCCCGATATACTATGTCTGTACCGCGCTAGTCGAGTAATTAGAAGACCTCATTTATTGTCCTAGTAATGTCTAGCAACTCTCCTTGCCTAGCTAGCTAATTTCCCTCAGATCAGCCTCGGCCTACCTACGGCCCGGGGTCCCTTGTGCCCGCTTCTGTATCGGTCGGCTATCACGCCAAGTCTTGTACTACTTATTGAATATATCTACTGCTCGTGCTCTGGAGTTTGAAGAAACTTGTCTAGGATTTCATCACACCACAGGTACTTACTTCACCCACATCTTCTAGTGGTACATTTCATTACAGTTACCAGGCTTTATTCATAGTCCCAAGTGGACAACTTTACTATAAGGGCCTGCGCCTCTTATAACAACTTACTTTACTACTTCAACTTTGGTAACGTGACGAGAGGTAGGCCCATGGGTACATGTAATTATAGTATCAAGCAATAGGAAAGAAACATCGGTGCATACTGTAGGTGAATTATAAACCCAACATACAAATACAATATCTATTCAGACACTAAAATGGATGTAGAAAAAAACGTTATATACACCAAAAGACGAACTCCTGGTACCATGCCCTCAGGCTCAAATTACTCACACCAGGACTGGGTGGACATACACAATAACACACATAAACTCTTACAGCACGTTAGCACCATTAAAACCAGGGGCAACTGTCAACACAGCACTCAACACTCCAGGAGTAATACTCAAGCGACCGCCATGGGGGTCTCATCACCTCGTGGCACCTTCCAACGAACTCTGAAGATTCCAGTGTAATAACACAACCACACAAATAGCCCTACTGAGCTATGCACTCATCCACCAATGATGGGGGGCTGATAGTATGAAACTGTCTACCTGTTTAGGCTTCTATACACCTTAAATTTATAGTTATGGCCATTTCTAATGATAAGCATATCAAGAAATGGAAGGGATCCATTTATTTCTCTTTCAATTTTGAATGTAATACTTGGGACAAGATCATTAAGCTTGTCTAAAAATTCCAGTAGGTCACTGTTTCTAGGCCAAAACAAAGAACATCATCTACATATCTATACCATGGAGGAATAAAGTCCCCTATATTGGGTAGTAATCTAGCCTAAAAAAACTCCATATAAATATAGGCTAGAGGAGCAGAAAGACAATTACCCATGATCATGCCAAATATTTGCTTGTAACACTTTTCATTTGCTCTAAACACATTGTCAGTTACGCATAACTCTATCAATTTGAGAAAAGCATCATGTTCAATAGTCAAATCTAACAGTTGTAATTTATCTTTAAGAAATGAAAGTAGGTCTTTCACAGGTACTATAGTGAAAAGTGAATTTATATCAAAACTTATTAATTCACATGGTTCATTGTGTTTCTTGAGTTTATCAATGAAACCACTGCTATTGTGTATATGTGAATTAGATATTTCGCCTGTAAGAGGGGATAGCCAAAATAAACAAAAATATTCACCAAACTTAACCCATCATGATGCATATGTATATAATCTCTCTCTCTCTCTCTCTCTCTCTCTCTCTCTCTCTCTCTCTCTCTCTCTCTCTCGGAATCGAGTGTGACGAAGAGAGAAAGATGGAATTTTTGTAATGATTTCGATATGCACTTTTTAAAGTTTATCTTCAATGTTTCCTTATATTATCTGATCGGTTGGCCATCTGCTCTATGTTTGTCGTTGTTTTAATGGTTGCAGAGCTGCATGGTAGTCTATTCTCTATCTTAGTTTATCCTTCGTAGTTGGTTCTGCACAATTTCGACCCCAATGTTCCTATATTTGGTGTCACTAAGGGTAATGCCATATGTCTTCTTGATTTCCCTGGTAAAAGTGGCCTGTGTGTGACTCATGGCTCGGTACTATACAGCAAGATAAGGGAATCCCTTGTTCGATAGACTTGCATCTGTGTTGTTGTTTTCTACTCTGTATAACTGAAGCCACAAATATGTATGCAGTCTTCTTATGTCCCCAGGAGCACAACTAATCCTATGTTGAATAGCCTCATAGATATCCGCGTGATGGACAGGTGGGACCCAATATATTGAAAATTGTTAACCTGGAGTACGAGTGAAGCATGGACTGGCTGGAACAGAACCTGCATCTTGCTTAAGTTTAGGTAGTACTGTTCATATCCTTCGTAGTTGGTTCTTCACAATTTCGACCCCAATGTTCCTATATTTGGTGTCACTATGGGTAATGCCATTTGTCTTCTTGACTTCCCTGGTAAAAGTGGCCTGTGTGTGACTCATAGCTCGGTACTGTACAGCAAGATAAGGGAATCCCTTGTTCGATAGACTTGCATCTGTGTTGTTGTTTTCTACTCTGTATAGCTGAAGCCACAAATATGCATGCAGTCTTCTTATGTCCCCAGGAGCACAACTAATCCTATGTTGAATAGCCTCATAGATACCCGCGTGATGGACAGGTGGGACCCAATATATTGAAAATTGTTAACCTGGAGTACGAGTGAAGCATGGACTGGCTGGAACAGAACCTGCATCTTGCTTAAGTTTAGGTAGTACTGTTCATTACGTACGTAAAGACACACAGACGGACGGACAATAATGTTATAGGCCTCATCAACATTCGTAGCGGGGAATTAATGAATTAATTACAAAATTGTCCTCCCAGAATTACTACGCATTTTTTGTATCTTTCATTTTACAAAAGATAAATGTGGTGGAAGTTAGCGGCAACCTTGGAAGAAAGATGGATGCCGAAACGAATTTTAACTTGGTCCTGGGGACTCTTCTGTCTCAGCCCCTCAATAGGAAGCTCCCCAGCAGCTACACGACCCTTGTCCTGGTGACCGCTTGGCTGGTGTTTGCCTTCATTGTGGGCACTGTCTACCGCGGCAACGTCACCTCCGCCCTCACATTGCCCAAGTACCCGCCCAGACCGGAGACCATCGAGGAACTCATTTGACAAGTATGGATTTATGTGTTTTGACGTAGTAATTAATACAATGTAACACAGCTACTAATCTGGTTCCCTTAACTTTCAGGATAACAATGCCGCCGTTTGGACGTGAATTTATTAGTTTCTTCAAACAATCGAATTCTGTGATGTATACAGTACTGTAGGGCCCTGGCTGAACGTATGTCAATAGTGCCTACTGTCTTGGTCTTCAGCAAGCCAGGGATAACAGTGTGAGGTCAATTGCACAGTAAATACTAAATCTATCCTAGAAATAAAATACTGAATAATTAGAATATTTGCGGTTTACTTGTATTTTTGTGTTTTGTGGGTATAAATGACAGTGGTCCCCTTAGAAAGTCAGTATTACAAATAAACTGACCTTTATTCAAGCTAGGTTTGCCTAATACGCATCATATAAGAGCAGTAGGTTGTAGGGTGACGGAATCGTGGAAATAAAAAGACTAAATGTGGTGACTGATGATGAAGTTTAGACACAGGAAAGCTGCGCAGAGTAGAAGTGACATAATAGGGAATGACTTGAAATGTGACTGAGATTGAAATATTTCAGAGGGTTGAATGGTGGAGTTAACTGATGCACTGGCCATGAAGCAGTATCAGGACACAGATTGTTTAAGGTGGATGGATGGTATGATGACAGTAATGGACGAATGCTGATCATGTGTATAATTTTACATTGTACGAGTATGTTGTCCAGCAGTAACAGGTAGGACGATCGTGAATGAAGACACTTTGATGCAGTCATTGTGGTATTGGAAATATGGTGATTCAAGGAGAAATTTAATTTAAAGTAAGCCCAAGTGTTAATAATTGAAAGCGGATGCTAAACACATCACTTTTTTGAGGAAGAGTAAAAACTAAATTATGGACTCAAGATTGTGTTCAAGGTCATTGTGTTACCTACTGGGAAACGTGACTGGACATTAGAATAAAACCAACAGCATATATCTATAGCCCCCCCCCCAAAAAAAAAAAAAAAATAAATAAATAAGTAAATAAAATAAAATAAAAATTAACTCATATATTTGCCCAACTAGTTTGCATTGTTCACGTGTCCACACTCACATAGATAATTGTATATTATATAAGCATAAACGAGTACACATACAAACACACACGCACGCATACAGTCGATCAATCAACCAGAGTACCGTCCTCATATCTGAGGGTTAGCCACCACATCCCTCCACTCTAATCGTTCTCGGGCTGTTTTTTACCAATCCTCTAAGGTTTTGTATCTCTCTGGGACCCATTTTTTTATTTCATTCTTCCATCCCAGTCTCTACCTTCCCCTGGCCCTCTTACCCTTAACTTTGCCCATTAATATTTCTATTATTATTCCCTCATCCCTAATTATATGACCAAATTATCTCAATTTTTCCGTACATTTCAAATATTTCTCTAGAAGTTTTTGCTGATCTTAGTACGCCTTCATTCGTTTTCCTATCAGTGTAGCTTATTCTTAGCATTCGTCTGTGACACCACATTTCAAAGGCCTCCAACCTCTTTTTGTGTCTGCTGAAATTGCCCACACTTCTGACCCATACATCAGTCCTTGCCATATAAAGCCTTCCAGCAGCCTTTTTCTCAATATGAAATTAATGTCCCTTTTCATTCGGTATTGAGATTATTAAAATCTGTTTGTGCTTACCCCATTCTTGATTTGATTTCCGTCGTACATCTACCACCACAGCTAATGTTACTTCCCAAATACACAAAGAATTTCCACTCGTTTAAGTTTCCTGCTGTTTACCATAATTTGCATTTTAGGATTTTTTTCCTATTTGGAAACAAGTACTTTAGTCTTTACAGCATTAACTCTTAAACCATATTTTTTTTACATTTTCACCAATCTGTTAACGAATTTATGTAATGCCTCGTTATTATCTGTGAAAAGAGCAGTATGATATGCAAAGCGTTTATTGATATTAGCTTACCTTTAAGTTTCGGTCCTTTATTATCAGTTATAACTTCTCTCATTACGAATTTTGAATATATATTATACAATGTTGGAGATAGAACACAGCCTTGTCTTACTCCCGGTCTAACGGTGAACTAATTAGTACGTTCATTATTTACTAAACACTGCATCCTCCTGTTGCCAGTAAAGATTCTTTAAAATTATAATATCTCCTTCATTAATGCCTATTTTTCCAAGGTGTTTTAAGTTTATTGTGCTTTACCTTATCAAAAGCTTGTTCAAAATCAACATAATAGAAACAAATAAAATAATGAACCTTTAAAGCCATTTCATTTAAAATTTTCAAACTAAAAATATCTTCTCTAGTTAATTTTCCCTTTCTAAATCCATTTTCCTCCTCACATAACTCACTTTCTGTTCTAAATGTTATTCTACTTAAAATTATGTTTAATAAGACTTTCTAGGTATGATTTATGAAGCTTATTGTTTAAAACTGGGTGCACTCTAAGGCTTCTGGCTGTTTAGTTAATAATACAAATATTGTTTTTTTCTGAAATCACTGGGAAGATCTTTGACGTATATAGAATTACATACTTTAGTGCAACATTGCCTGTCATTCTTGCCCATTAGTTATATCAATTCTGCTGGAAACTGATCAACCCCACAAGCTTTACCATTCTTCACTTTGCTCACAGCTGCCTCAACTTGTTTCCAGAATTGGCATTTCGATCTTTATTTTCATTTCGTTTCTCACCTTCACTCTATCTTTGTCATTGTCTCGTTCTTCTACGTACTCTGCCCATCTCTCGTTTACTTCTTCTGATTCCAATAGGATCTTATTGTCTTGCTTTTAATAGTTTCACCCCATTTAGTGACTTTTTTCTTGTTGATTTGTTTAATCTTTCTGTATATTTCCCTATATTTATGACTTTTGTCATCATCTGCAATACCATTACATTTCCTTTCTTGGCCTGTCTGCATTCTCTTTGAATTTATTTGTTAATTTTTAGGAAAGTCTCACTTCGTCTATCCATTTTCATTAAAACTTCATTTGTCATCCAACTTCTCATAGCCCCGTTCCTCATATGTCCTGTAAGTTTTCCCCAGTCTCTAAAATTACTTCTTCCTAATTATTGAATTATTGTCCTGATCCTTGTTCACCAAAGTCACCCTTTAACAACACTAAAAAATGATTTAGGTTTCAGTTTCATATCCCATCCCTGCCCTTGTTTTGAATTTACAGTACATACTAATACTACTTTGCTGTGACTCGTAATCGAGTATGTCGATCATCCAGCTATGAGACAATGATATGAGTTATTAGGGATTTCACCTTCGTTGGTGAGCCCTGAAGGGTGACTAGAGAGGCGATACGGGACCGGCAGTGTCGTTCAAATATACTACACGCGTTGAGGGGTATACATAGTGCGGGAGGGGTGGTGGCATCATCTTTCTGGCATTAGTGCTTGTCTGCCTACGTATGCAGTCGGGCTAACTCGAAAGTATTGGCACCTTCTCGTGTGGTGCTATTGCAAGCGTTACGGTGTGGAGAAATCATTTCCCAGGTGAGGGGGTTTATTTGGCACTTTTTCAGGTTTGTCATAAGACTATCCTTATACCTTTTCATTTGCCGTCAGTGTTACTTTTATTATTTGTTAGTTGACTGTAAAGTAGCTGCTTTAGCAGTCTACTGTCGTCCATGCAGGTAACATGGCCAGTCCAACATGGGTTTTCATGGATAATGGTAGCCTCGATGCTCCTACACTTGGTGTCAGCAAGAATATTGGTATTTGTTCTCTTGTCTTCCCAACGAACTCGGAGGATGGAACGTAGACTACGTTAGTGAAAGTTTTTTTAAGTGTCTTGCGGTGCCTCCTGTATGTGACCCATGACTCGCTGCCATAGAGGAGGGTGGGGGAGGACCACTGCTCAATATACGTGTAACTTTGTAAATAATTACAGCTCCCTACAGCTGAAGGCGCGGGTACAGAGTCTGCCAAAGGCTTGAGATACACATCTGATACGATGCTGAATCTCTTCATCAATGTCCGCCGAGATACTGAAAGTGGATAACTTTAGAGAGGGTAATACTGCTAAGGTAGTAGGTATTAGGCAGCTACCAAACAGGGAGATACTGCCGCCTGGGAAGATGTTGGAAGCATAATGTGTTGTCTATGGTAGATCCTGCTGTCACATGGCATCACAAAAATTGTGACTAAGTCCCAGGTTGCTGATCTGACTTTCTGCCTCATTTACAAACAATTGCAGGGTCTCAATTGTTTCACTTACTATTGACAACACAACATACATATATTGTTTCTCACTTTTGATCTTTTTTCATTTTCATTTGTGTATTTCTTTATGGTTCTTTATTAAATTTATTATTATTATTATTATTATTATTATTATTATTATTATTATTATTATTATTATTATTGTTATTATTATTATTATCATTATTATTATTATTATTATTATTATTATTATTATGATTATTATTATTATTATTATTAATACTATTATTATTAATACTATTATTACATTTTCTCCCCCCTCCCCCCAGGCCCTGATGTGGGTCAGTGACCTGTGCCCTGGTGGGCTAATCCCCGTAAAAACAGAAAAAGAAAAAAAAAGCTAGATGGATGGAGGTGTGGCTAAACCAGGGAAGGCTGAAAGAGAATCAGAGTCTTACGTACATTCACCTCAAGACCGATGTGTGCATACGCATCTGCGTTGGTTTATCCCTAAATTAAAAATAATAATTTTCACGTGAATATAACATTTATGATGTTTGAATACATTGTATGTAAACCAATAACTACATCCACCTAAGATTGTCTTTATCCCCGTGTTTCATAATTAATTATATTGACATAAGTTATGAGCGTATGTAGCTCATCATTTAGGTTATTGTGATAGTATATGACAGAGTCGTGTGAAGGCAAGGGAGCACTGAGAGAAGAATGGGCAGCAGGAGGCATAACAGGGGAGTTGCCGAGCACTGACAATAATAGACTTAGTGCCCTCACCTTAGTTCACATGCAAGGACCACTAATGATGCTGCTGTTTGGGTTGACAATAGGAGGCCTTGTCTTTACCGTACAAATAACAGCGAGCTACTTCAACCTGTGTGTGTGTGTGATGGTCTGCAGGCAGGCGGGGTCATTGGTTAGGTCCGTGTGGTTTTCTGTATTTTTTTTAATGTGTGTAAGATAACTAAATTAAAATAAGAAAATCGTGAAAATTCATTAAATCAAAGCAATAATAATTGTATATGACACACCAGTACATGTACTAAACACTGTACTTGTTGCCCCTGAGGCAATAATTTTATTTTTTTAATCAAGTTTGTTCTTCTAGGTTAGGTGCTTCACTATAATAGTATTACTTGTTCTACCTACAAGTAATTAATAAATTTTCTTTCTGTTAATAAATTTATATCAATGGAGTTTTATTAATCTGAATCATGAAAGACAAAATAATACAAGCAGTATACAGTAATACCTCTTTTGTGAAGTGTTCTCCTTTTTCATGTTGAAGAAACGATTATAAAACATGAAGAGCAAACGTGGTATTAGTATTATTTGTTTGAATAAATAGCAAAGTTTCCTTGTGGTTATCATCATATACTTGGATCACGCGCACCTACAGTGATCAGTGATTTACTTGCATATATATATATATATATATATATATATATATATATATATATATATATATATATATATATATATATATATATATATATCTTGATAAAATCATGATTTTATCAAGATTTATCTTATCCACGTTTTCATTGTGGAATTATATATATATATATATATATATATATATATATATATATATATATATATATATATATATATATATATATATATATACATATACATATATATTATAATCTTATTGTTGGACTACCCTGTACAGTATATAAAATATAAAATCATAATTTTGAAGGTCTGCTTCTTAAGTCTTGTTCCCTTAGAATTACTATTTTTTTTTATCTGGTCGAACTGTGTTGCATCAAGACAACTCAGAATTCAATCGAAAAAATATTTTGTGCGTCCCGTCTCTCTCTCTCTCTAGACAGTGATCATTACGCTTGGGACTCCCCAGAGGATGAGAGGCCACGCCAGTCACCTGTCAGTGTTAACGTTCTCACCTAATTTGTACTACTGTCACTTACCGAGGTGCGCGCTGCCTACCCGGGTATTATACTATTACATATTCTTCCTGTACTCCCTTTGTCAACAAGTTTCTGGAATGTGGAAGCTCTTTGTTGCTCGCCTTCACCAGACATTTGTTTCACCAATTAGCGGAAAGGTCACAAGGGGGCTGGATCAAGGAAAGTTGCCAGACATTCCTAGAAGGATAATTCCCAGCTATTGGGTACTGCTCACACGTTACAATATGGTGACCAAGTGCTTAATAGCGATGATTTATTTCCAGTAAGTCAGAACATCTAACGTATGTGTTATAATATGAAAAGATTTGTATTTTATTCTAGTTATCAGGTACATAATTAAATAAACCAAAGCGGACGTTACGCAGGTCCTCCATCTGTCATCTTCCCCGCTCTGACTTTCGCTACCAACAACTTTTTTGGAGCTTCTAAACTTGAATTAACTAACACTGAGAGCGACGTTTGGTAGACAAAGGAACAATGACGTCATATAAATCGTCATGAAACGACCCCCTGTTCTCTGGATCCTCTGTAGCTTATTTCATTAATTTATCACCTTGTAAAGGTCTTCCACGCTTGCGCCTTATGAACTTCTTGTATTGATGGCTGACTCCTGTATGTTTTTTTCTTTATGTTCAATTGTGTGTTCATGTGACTGTACTTAGCGTACCCACACGAATTCACACAGTGTGTATATGCACATAACAGCATCCTCTGTATGTCTTTATATATGCTTTTATGTGTCGATGTGTATGGTTTCAGTTAATAATAATAATAATAATAATAATAATAATAATAATAATAATAATAATAATAATAATAATAATAATAATAATAATAATAATAATAATAATAATAATAATAATAATAATAAAAAAAAATAATAATAATAATACTATTACTAATAAAAATAATAATTATTATTATTATTATTATTATTATTTTTAATGTGATAAAATGGTGGCGAAGGTATGGCTATTCGGGGAGGCCGAAGGCGAAAAAAAGTAGTAGTAGTAGTAATAGTAGTAGTACTGGCAGAATGGGGCCCTTGATGATCTCCTAGGTGAAACAAGAATACTGCAGGAGAAATTAAAATTTTTATGAGACGGAAAACAAAACACCGATGACGTTGCAAGAAAGTTTAGAAACAAAATGCGTGTGGGAAAAGTGTCTTTGGCGGTAATATCTCTCACGGAGGAATCCTCCGGTGGGGTTCTGCCAATAAACAGAGAGACATTAAAACAGCTGAAGGAAAAGCATCCCCCTGCAAGTGAAGATTAAGGCATCAGGTTCCAGGGTGACTATATCCAACCAAATGCTGTCCTGTTCAAGAAAATAACATGAGGGATCATGTGGAAAAAGGCACTGAAGACTCAGGGAGAGGCCGGCCCTTCAGGTCTGGATACAAACAGTTGGAGAGTCATCCTCAGCAATAACAAGTTTGGCCCCGTAGCAAGTGATCTCTGCACTGCCATTGCTGCCCTTGCAAGAAAGCCAGCAACCTCGTGCTACCAACACCTTCATGCTCTGACTGCCTGCCGCCTCGTTCCCCTGGATAGGAATCCAGGATGTAGGCTTATAGGAGTGGGGGAAGTGCTGAGGCGGATCATCGGAAAAGGCATAATGGATGTGGTAAAGCATAATGTCAGGGCAGCAGCAGGGAACCCTGCAAGTTTGTGCTGGCCACCAGGCTGGAGGGGAAGCTGCCATTCACGCCATGAGAACGATATTTGATCAGCGTGATTGTGAGGCCGTTCTCCTGGTGGACGCTTCAAACGCTTTCAACATACTTAACTGCAAGGCCTCACTGAACAACATCAATATCAAGTGTCCAAGCTTTGCAATGTATGTTGAAAACAGATATAGGAATCCAACAGACCTCTATATAGTAAGCACCAAGGCTCTAAGAAGTGATACCATCATACAGTCAACTAAGGAACAACACAGGGGAACCCTGTTTTGTTTTGTTTTTTTGTTTTTTACGGGAATTAGCCCACCCGGGCACAGGTCAAACGACCTACAACGGAGCCTGGGGCAGAAAAAAAAAGAACGGAAAGAAATTGTAAATATAGAAAAAAAATGGTTATACTGTATTAATCTACACCACGAAGATGCCGAAAAACCAGCTTTTTAAAGTGAGACAGATTGTAAGAGCATGGAAACACAGAAGAAGGCAGAGCATTCCACAGTTTGGCTGTGTGAGGAAAGAAGGAGGTACTATAACGGGTTATTCTCGTGTGACCGACATCCACAGAGAAACGGTGGGCACCGCGGGCAAGACGTGTTACGAACCCACGGCCTTGCCGGCGGTACACAGGATGCTAAATCCACCGAACATTGCCCGTTAAAGTACCTGTAAAAGAGAGAGAGTGAAGCAACATTGCGGCAAAGAGAAAGGGAAGAGAGATTGTCGACTAAAGGAGGAGAGTTAATAAGACGAAATGCCTTTGATTCCACCCTATTTAATAGTTGGACAGAAGAAGAGCCACCCCAGATATGAGAGCAGTACTCCAAGTTAGGACGAATGAATCCCTTATATACTTGGAGCAACTGCTCAGGAGCGAAATAGCTGCGCAATTTGTACAGCATTCCCAACTTTAGGGAGGCAGCTTTAGTTATACTAAGGATGTGTGATTTCCAGGTCATATTGGAGGAAATGGTGAGGCCTAACATATTTATTTCAGAATTTGGGAGGATGATAGCGTCCTGAAATGTAATTGGTGGGAGATCGTCTAATTTACAAAGTGTAATAGGTAAATATTGAGTTTTATTACTATTGAACTTAACCAAGTTTGTACCTCCCCATTCAGAGATGCTGCACAGATCCGCATTGATAGAAGTAATGATATCAGTTCTAGAAACAGATCAAGTTTGAGAGTTAGGAGGAAGGGGAAAATGTGAGGAAGAGTGAAGAGTAGAATCATCAGCGTAAGAATGTTAAGGTTTAATCCGAGTGTTTTCCAGGTGCCTTGTGTCATGAACAATCGATCTCGAAGGGTGCACAAAATTCCCTTGGTCCCCAAAGGCCCTCCTAGGACCCTGGATCCCTCGAGAGAAAGAAACCGTCTCATTTTTTTATTGTTTGTTTAATTTAAATATAAGTTCAATGGATAGGTATTAGAACGATTGATATAATATAATAGAGGATGTTTTTAAACATGGCTGTCATTTTACGTTTTAATCGAATTTGTGTTTTTGAAGGCCATATTCCAATTATTTTCTTAAAACTGTGTTTTGGTATAAAAAATTTAAAAATGGTATCGCTGTGGTCACCTTCTTTAAATCAACATCTAAATAGAATTACACACACACACACACACACACACACACACACACACACACACACACACTACTACTTTACTGTCACTGGAATCGAGTATGACGATCATCCAGCTATGATACAATGATATGAGTTATTATAGCGATGTCACCTTCATTGGTGAGTTTTCAGGTGACTAAAAAGGCAGACATGGGACCGGCAGAGTCGTTCACAGATGTTGCACATTTAGATGGCTCCATCTAGTGCGGGAGAGCAGCAGCGTCTTCCGACGCGGGCGCTTATCTGCCTCGGTTTGCAGTCGGGCTAATTCGAAGGTATTGACACCTTCTAGTGTGGTGATCCTCCAAGCGTTACGGTGTGGAATGGTCGCCTCCGAGGTGAGGGGTCGATTTGGCACTTTTTCAGGTATGTCTTAAGACTATCCTTATACCTTTTCAGTTGCCCGCCAGGTTACGATAACTATTCGTCAGATGACTGTGAAGTAGCTGTTGACTGTCGTTCATGCCGGTAACATGTCCAGTCCTACGTAGTTGTATGGATAATGGTAGCCTCGATGCTTCTATAGTTGGTGTCAGCGAGAATTCTGGCATTTGTTCTCTTTTCCCCAGCGAACTCGGAGGATGGAGCGTAGACTACGTTGGTGAAATTTTTCTGCTTTGAGGTGCCTCCTGTATGTAACCCATATCTCGCTGCCATGTACCAGGGTAGGAAGGACCACTGCTCGATATATGTGCAACTTTGTTGATAATTTTAGCTCCCTACAGCTGAAGACACTGGTGCGGAGTTTCACAAAGGCTTGAGATGCACATCAGATCCGATGTTGAATCTCTTAATCGAGTCCGCGGTGGTAGACAGGTGGGAACCGAGATACTGAAAGTGGGTAACATTTAGACAGGGTAATTCCAAAAGAACATATACGAAAGATAGGAAAGCTCGTACGAAAGCTATTGAATTAACCGTGCACCGCAAGGCCGGAATCAGCGCCATCTATCGGCATGGCCCCAACCAAAACTCGCTCTTTGGTGGGGGAATCTCAAACTCCACCTCTGCTTCTTCTGTTATTAATAATTTTTATTTTTATTATATGTTTGTTACAATCTCTACTTTATTAAATATTAATTTTTCGTTTGTTTTCGACAGGTATATCGTTCAAAATGTGCTATGTATTGTAGTTAAAGATATAAGTTGAAGGAAGCAGAGGTAAGAGATTGATTACTGGACATTGTATTGTATTATTTTTCTTCACACTAATTACGGTACTTTTATTAATGTACATCTAATATCACTATGGCAAATTATTAATATGAAACATATTTTAATAAGTTTTGTAAATAGGCCTAAAGTATGTAACGTATATGTATATAATTGTGAACGGTAGATTACAAACTGAATTCTAATCAAAACATATAAATAACACATAAATGAATTTTACTTAAATACCAGTAATTTGTCCTATTCTTTTAACAATCTGTGAATAAAATTAATATTTCCAGTAAAGATTATTAAAACAAGATACAATTCTACATCAGGAGACCTCTTTGAATTGTTGAACTAAAAGATACTTTTCGTGGCTTCTGAAACTGCATTCATCCTAGCTACAAGTTTTAATTATGCATTATATATACACTCAACTCTTCCTCTTGTCGAGGCAATCGATGAAATATAAAAGTAGGATGAATTTCTTTGATGTCCCGCACAGGAACACTAGTGGGGCCAAAGTGGGCCCACCGAAGGTGACGATTCGGTAAACAAAGAGACCATATCTACGCCATCTGCCTCGAGGCACATAACTAAGCGCACACCAAAAGCTCGAGTTTTCCTATCTTTCATAAATAGTCTTTGGTAGTACCATTAAGCTGGATGGATGATGGAGGTGTGGCTGAACCAGAGGCAGGCTGAAAGAAAATCTGAGTCTTGTGCACGTTCAGCTCAAGGCAGAATTGTGCATACATATCTGCATAGGTGTTCAAGATTTCCTGTAGGTCGCATTCAGTGTGAGCGACAAGGGTAAGGGTGTCTGCATACTGAAGTTCACTTATGGAAGCTGCCGACACTTTTTGTTCCTGCCTGCAGTCGTCTTATTTGAAAAGATCCTTCATCCGGTACTCTATCCCCCCCACGGTTAAGTTGGCCTTAGCACGAGGGAAGGCAGCCAAGAAAATGGAAAAGAGATTTGGTGCCAGTACACCTCCCTTTTATTTTTATCCCCGTTTGGATGGGAAACAACTCAGACTGGGTGCCATTGTGCAGGACACTGCCGTTCATGCCATCGTGGAGTTGCCTTGGAAATGAATTTGGTTCTCCAGAGGGCTTCCTGTTGACCGAGTCGAAGGCCTTGGTTAGGTCGATAAAAGCCATGCACAGGTCACGACGTTGTTCTCTGCACTTTTCTTGTATCTGGCGGGCAACAACGATCATGTCAGAGTGGGTAGTGAATGTGAGACGGTGGAAAAGTTTGAAGCAAAATTTGATAAATACTGGAAATATCAAAACAAGTATATAATTATAGGGCATAAATATCTGCCACACGCAGCCACCGTCTGAGTAGAGAAGACGCTATTGAGATGGAGTCACAGGCGTGAGCCTCTTCCAGAAGATCATCTGTGAGTATCTGTGAGTGATGGTCTAAAGCCACACTGAGATTCTGGGAGGAAGTTTTCCTCCTCAGGTAGTAGTCTGTTTAGGTGGACTCGGCCGATAGTCTTGCCAGCTACAGACAGTAGCGAGATCTCAATTGCCACAGTCTGACCGGTCTCACTTATTCTTATAAATATTGATGCTGGAGGTGTCATTAAGAGCTTGGTGGATTTCCTCCTCTCCCATATATTTTCCAGGAGAGAGTGGAGGCTAGTAGGCAGAGATCCTCCTGCTTTATACACCTCGCTGGGATTCAATCAGGCCCTAAGGCTTTGTAATTTTTCATCTGTTTGATGGCAGTAGCTACCTCATCCAGGGTTTGAGGATAGCTGAGATAGGACAACTGTGGATGCTGAAGGACCTGCTAGGGAGTCAGGATATCCACATCGGTGTCTTGTTGAACAGCGAATGATAGTGCTCTTTCG
>NW_024730881.1:0-6260 GCF_018991925.1 Homarus americanus
ACACACACACAACGACACACACACACACAACGACACACTACACACACACAACGACACACTACACACACCCACAACGACACACTACACACACACAACGACACACTACACATACACAACGACACACTACACACACACAACGACACACTACACACACACACACACACACACACACACACACAACGACACACCACACAAACACATACTCACACGACACACACACAACGACACACTACACACACACAACGACACACTACACACACAACGACACACTAAACACACACAACGACACACTACACACACACAACGACACACTAAACACACACAACGACACACTACACACACACAACGACACACCACACACACATAACAACACACTACACATACACACAACGACACACACTACACACACACACAACGACACACCACACACAACGACACACTACACACACACACACAACGACACACTACACATACACAACGACACACCACACACACACAACGACACACCACACACACACAACGACACACTACACATACACAACGACACACTCACACACACACAACGACACACTACACACACACACAACGACACACTACACATACACAACGACACACTACACACACAACGACACACTACACACACACAACGACACACCACATACACAACGACACACCACACACACACACACAACGACACACTACATACACAACGACACACCACACACACACACACAACGACACACCACACACATAAACGACACACTCACACATACACAACGACACACTACACATACACAACGACACACTACACACAATAACGACAATAATCATAATAATACACAACGACACACTACACATACACAACGACACACTACACACACACACAACGACACACTACACACACACACACACAACGACACACTACACCACACAACGACACACTACACATACACAACGACACACTACACATACACACGACACACTACTCATACACAACGACACACTACACACACACACAACGACACACTACACATACACAACGATGCACTACACACAACGCACACTACATACACAACGACACATCACACACACACAACGACACACTCACACACACACACTACACATACACAACGACACACTACACACACACACACACAACGACACAATTAAACACACACAACGACACACTACAATAATAATACAACGACACACCAAACACACACAACGACACACTACACACACACAACGACACACTACACACACACACAACGACACACTACACACACAACGACACACTAAACACACACAACGACACACTACACACACACACACAACGACACACACATACACCGACACACTAAACACACTGCACACACACACGACACACACACAACGACACACTAAACACACACAACGACACACACATACACCGACACACTAAACACACTGCACACACGCACGACACACACACAACGACACACTAAACACACACAACGACACACACATACACCGACACACTAAACACACTGCACACACACACGACACACACACAACGACACACTAAACACACACAACGACACACTACACACACATAGCAACACTAAAACAGGTACTATGGTTCTTGGATATAAAATACAAATGTAAAATTATATACAATGGACCAAACTAACCAAAAGTACTGCAGTTGATGGATACAAATTTAACAAGGGAATTAAACTTGTTAATACTGTGTGAGGATAAGAGTCCGCCGCAGTACTGTAACATGTAGAGCTGTGTGTGTAATGTGTCTATTATTTACTTATTATGGTAAATAACAAAGATTTAATAATATATGTATATTTTTCTAACAATCACTGTGAAGGATGTTGTAGATAAACCTTCCTTCCATTAAATGAAAAAAAAATACACAAAAAATCCTAACTCTTAACATCAAGTCATGGAGTAAAATGTTTTTTACTCAGGAAGCAAAATTAGGCTTGAAAACAAGTACAGTGTAGTGGTTTGTATAAACACTCTTACATTTTATTTTAAAGGAAAATTTACAATAAATTGAATTTTCTGGACCTTCAAGTTAGTGACCCTCAACTGTGACCTAAATTACAGTTCTAGATAGTGTGACGACGTGGTGACGTGTGTCTCTATAACGAGGTGGTGATGTGTGTATAACGAGGTAGTGGCGTGTGCCACAATAACGAGGTAGTGACGTGTGCCACTATAACGAGGCGGGGATGTGCGTCATCGTGACGGCGTGGAGACGTGGGTCACTGTGACGGCGTGGAGACGTGGCTCACTGTGACGGCATGGAGACGTGTGTCACTGTGACGGCGTGGAGACGTGGGTCACTGTGACGGCGTGGAGACGTGGGTCACTGTGACGGCGTGGAGACGTGTGTCACTGTGACGGCGTGGAGACGTGTCACCGCGACGGCGTGGAGACGGGTCACGACGGCGTGGAGACGTGGGTCACTGTGACGGCGTGGAGACGTGGCTCACTGTGACGGCATGGAGACGTGTGTCACTGTGACGGCGTGGATACGTGTGTCACTGTGACGGCGTGGAGACGTGGGTCACTGTGACGGCGTGGAGACGTGTGTCACTGTGACGGCGTGGAGACGTGTGTAACTGTGACGGCGTGGAGACGTGGGTCACTGAGCTCTGCTAATTTCTGGAAGGTGAAATATGTAAACCGCGCGCATGAGTGTGTTCATCGTCACGGACCACCCACTTGTGTGTGTGTGTGTGTGTGTGTGTTAGTCTAGTCTAGTCTAGGTTAGGTTAGGTTAGTCTTCAGGTGAAACAAACAGGGGTGGAGATTCGTCAGGTGTTAACTACCCAATCAGAGCTGGAATTTTTCATAATAGATTCAACATTTCGTATTGTAGAGGAGCATAATTTCATCTGTTTATTTCTATGTTGTTTGATTTATCTTTTATTTATAATATATTTTAATTTTTGTATGTTTAATATATCACACACACACACACACACACACACACACACACACACACACACACACACACACCTCTCCTGGGTATCTCTTGAAGGCGTTTTGAGTAAGTTAACTCGATTCTCTTCTTGTTTCATTCTTTACCTCTCTCTTCTCTCTCTTTCTATGTCTCTCTTTCGCTCTTCCTCTCCTCTTTAGCTTTTCCTTATTCTTCCTCTTTCTCTCCCAGTATTCTCCTTACCTCTCTCTCTCTCTCTCTCTCAGTCCTTCAGTAAATACCTCACCACATAAACCTGAACTATACATTTCACTTCACCAAATATATTTAACTGGAGCGATGGTTTCTGAGTCTGTCCAGTGCTTGTCTAGTCGTCTCCATCAACAGCAGCGCCCCCTACCGCCCCTCTCTCCCCCTCCCTCCCCCTCCCCAGGTGAGTTCGGTATAACGTCCGTAATCTCTCTTCGTTCTCGCGTTTCTCAAATATTATACGCTAAGGTACTGTTGGTCATCTGTTACTAACCCTTGAGGAGGATGTTTTAACCCTTTGAGGAGGATGTTTTTAACCCTTTGAGGAGGATGTTTTTAACCCTTTGAGGAGGATGTTTTTAACCCTTTGAGGAGGATTTTTTTAACCCTTTGAGGAGGATGTTTTAATCGAGGTAAAATTATGTTGTTATTTTTTTTGAGGGGGGGGGGTTAAGTGTTTATAAGATGGCGTCAATCTCGCTTAATTTACACATACATCAATTTACGGTCAATTAATCAGGTCAAAAGACATAATTTCATCTTAAATAAACGTCAAGATTTTGTAATTCTTGCCCAAGAACTCTTAACCAATCATCGGAGATATGCAAACTTTCTCGGCCAATCAGGTGTACTGATGTTGTATTCACCGACCAGTCAGTGTATAGACGCTGCTTTTATCAGTCAATCAGAACAGAGTTAATAAATTTGTCGGCCAATCACAACAGCCGGGCCAGTGTCACAACACAGCCCAGCCCAGCCTCCACGTTTTTAGGATATCAGATAAACTTTCCTGTGAGGCCGCCGTCCGTAAGGCTGGTGGCCACTTGGTCGTGAAGGTGAAGCTGTGGGCCACTTGGTCGTGAGGTGAAGCTGTGGGCCACTTGGTCGTGAAGGTGACGCTGTGAGCCACTTGGTCGTGAAGGTGAAGCTGTGGGCCACTTTAGCGTGAAGGTGAGGCTGGTGGCCACTTGGTCGTGAGGTTTAAGCTGTTAGTTGTGGTGGTGGTGGCATAAGAGAGAAGGAGGGAGGTGAGTGGCTGGTTAGTAGTGGTAGTGGTAGGTGGTAGTAGCGGTGGAGGGGGGGGTAAATAGTACTGCCTCTACACCTTTACAATGGGACACCTTTTTTTTTCTCTCTAAACCCTCGGCCGCCAAGTGTTTACCAAATTGCCGTGGGTTTGCTCTGTTTCGCCGGCTACTCATTCTTTCACGCTGTGAAGGTCTTGCGCAGAGGCTAATTTGTATACCTTTTGGAGATATACGAGGCCTTAGGGAGATAATGAATGACACACATTGTGATTTAAAATTTGTGGGATTGGTGATTAGAAATAGTTGATGAGATAGAGATTAGACTATGGAGGGAGGGATGGAGGGAGGGAGGGAGGAGAGGGAGGGAGGGAGAGGAGAGGAGGGAGGGGAGGAGAGGGAGGAGAGAGGGGAGGGAGGGAGGGAGGAGGGATGGGGGTGAGAGAGAGGGATGGGGGAGGAGGGTGAGGGGAGGGAGGGAGAGAGAGATGGAGGGAGGGGGGGAGAGAGGGAGAGAGAAGGGATGAAGGGAGGGAGGGAGAGAGGGAAGGAGAGAGGAGGATGGGGGAGGAGAGAGGAGGAGGGAGAGGGAGGGAGAGAGGGAGGGAGGGAGGGATGGGGGGAGAGAGGAAGGGAGGGAGAGAGGGAGGAAGAGAGGGAAGGATGGGGGGGAAACTGAGAAAGAATCATCCAGGCTTTCTAGGTCTGTAGATTAATCATTGTCACTTATGACAAGATTACACCTCCCCTCCCATTCTCTCCTACCCCCACCCACCCCTCCCTTCCCCTACTTCCCTCCTACTTTCCACTCCTCACCCACACACACACACACCTCTACTCCCTCCCTGCCATCATACAAACCTCCTTCCTCCTCTTCTCCCCACTCCCTTCCCACCATTATGCCTCTCCCTCTTCCCTCCCTCTCTCTACATCTCCCTATCTGAAAGGAAAACAAATGACGAAGAACTAAGATCAGCAAAAACTCAAAGAAAAATACTTTAAATCTATAGAACAAGAAAGAAATGAGACACTTTGGTCATATACTTAGGGATGAGGGAATAATAACATAAATATTAATGAGCAAAGTTGAGGGTAAAAGGGCCAGGGGAAGACAGAGACTGAGGATGGATGACTAAAATTAAAAACTGTGTCCCCAGAGAGATACAAAACCTTGAAGGATTGATAAAAACAGCCCGAAAACTTTTAGAATGGAGGACTGTGGTCGCCAACCCTCAGGTGTAGGGACGATATTCTGATTGATGCTTCTCCCTCACCTACTCCTCCCCCCTTTCCACTCTCCTCCCCCTTATCTTTCCTTCCTCCCCTCCTCCCCCCCCCTCCATTCATCTTCTTAACTACCCCCACCAGATCATTACTAAAGTCGACTATATTAGTGATTATATTATACATCTATGTAGTGATGATAATAATACATATGTATAATTCCAGTTAGGTTATATTTATGTAATCTGTAAACACCACTCACCCTCATCTTCACTACACGTATATGGTAATGAGGGGGGGGGTAATCAATAGCTTTTGTCACGACTTCATAAATATATCACTTTTGAGTATCATTGCCCCTTGTGTGTTTTGTTACATGTGCCTGTGTTTGGATTCAATGTCGATTTCAACTCAGCAACAACAACTTTACTTTTTTTCTTGTTCTCATTGTTGTCTGGTCTTTCTTTCATACAACCTTCTCTTACTGTCCACCACAATGTTCTCTGGGACACACACACACACACACACACACACACTGAAACTGTAGGTGGTCATTACAGGCAGTCTGGCGGACGTACGACGTGTCTTTTAGCCATCCAACCCGCCATTAAATGCAACCCTCTATTATTGTCACCCCCCTCCCCTCCCCTCCCCTCTCCTGCCCTCTCAGAATCACCCAGGGGGACCATCGCCCACCAGCCAAGTTTGACGACAACAGGACCAAAGCTACTGGACCAACGGAAGCCTGGCAAAGAGATGATACCCGAGATGGACAAAGAGACAAATCAAGTATGGTTAATAGTAATAGTATATTATTA
>NW_024730882.1:0-10458 GCF_018991925.1 Homarus americanus
CGATCTGAATTTTCTTTTAGGGATGTGTTTATTTTGGGCATTATTGATTGTCGCAATAAATTGTTCATAAGTAGCTGCTAAATTAAATTCGGGGTTATCCCGTCCTAAGTTGACAGTTTCCGGAGGTGTGGGGGGATTAATCTTTTGACCATAGGGTCATCCCTTAGGTCTCTCCTTAAGCTACCGTAATTAGCCTTCCTAAAATCCGGGATCAAGGCCGAATTTTCCTTCTTCCTGCCATCCCATATTATGTTAAAATATATGGCTTTATGATCACTGTTCCCTAGTTCGTCTCCAATCTCAACATCTTTTACTAAATTTTCATTATTACTGAGAACTAAATCGAGGATATTATTTCCTCTAGTGGGCGAGTTTATGAATTGATATAAAAAACTATCTTGTACTACTTCTAGAAAATCTTCAGATTCATTATCGCTAAGTTGATTTTTCCAATCTATGCCTGAAAAGTTGAAATCGCCTAGAATACATACATTGTTTCTATCAGATGCCTTCTTTATTTCCTCCCATAGCAATTTACCATCGTTCCTACTCAAATTAGGTGGTCTATATATAACACCAATGACTACGGATTCACTGCCCTCACCAATCTCTACCCAAATACTTTCATTGTCGCTATTTGTTTTAATGTTTGATTTATTGCAGCTTTTTAATGACACCCTGATATACACTGCTACACCGCCACCTCTCCTTCCTACTCTGTCAAATTTAAATAGGTTATATCCTGGAATATGAAATTCTGCTAAAAAATGCTTGCTGTTTGAATTTATCCATCACTGTTTGAATTTATCCATTGTAGGTTCTGGTCTAATCATGACTAAACTGATAATGACGATAAGCAAAACCACCCAACCAAATTCAACTTTAAAATATCTCAAGATCTTTAGGTTTGGTTTAATTGGTTCGTTTTGTCTGTTGTCATTAAGGCCGCGCCCAAAAACACATCGTTGCCAAAAATATGCACTAATGACTGTTTGCACTTACGGTATGACTAAGTGGTACAGGTGCTGGTGGTGGGTGGTCAGGTCCTCAGTGACTCGAGAGACTTGTCATTCATGTTTTTTACTTCTCTTAAAGTGGGTTTGTGCCTATAATCCCCTTGCCAGGTTAGTGTCCTCGTCAGTCAGTTCGAAGGCAGGGAAAAATTACTTCTCTTGTGAATGTGGATCACATAAGCCTGGCGAGTTGTTAAGGTCAGTATGGATACAACATGGTGAGAGTTAAGCTTTTTGTAGGTATACAAGGTAATGTGACCAATACTACACTCGACCACCTTTACTTCCCCAACAGCAAAGTTAGGAAAACACATCCACAACTGGGTGAACTAACTCTGCTGTATGTGATTCTTACACTTCACAAGGCTTATTATCTAGGTCCTGGGTGTCCATGACATCAAACCCTGGAACAATTTTACTATTTCAAGGATACTTGATTTCTACAGTTGAATCAGTGAACCTCTAACTCATTTACCACTGAAGGCCATAGTTTGCACCACAACACTATTACCTGTAGCTTGTGTAACGTCTGGCTAGGACTCGGGGTTCAGTGATGGTGTGATAAATATTGTAATTTATCCAGGAGCCTCGTGCAGCGTCGAGATCACCACCTTCACCAGCATTTAACATGCCATTAAGAGGCTTTGGCGTGTTAAGCTTCTTCAAATGTGCAATGATCCCTTGATTCATTGACTATAACATACCAGGGGCGTTAGGAGGTAGACACTGCGGGCTGATGTCATGGTCAGGTGAACTTTCTCTTACAGACTTGGTGCATTATCTTCCCTTAAAGAGCACCGCTTTGTCGGCAGTTTTTTATATACATCTTGTTATTTGGAATGCAACTGTTTCTGAACCGCTGATAGAAAACATTCCATTTATTTTGTACTGTTCATTTCTAATTAAAAGGACGAATGATTACTTCGCTCTACCCAAACAACCGAATCAGAGCCCTGACGACCATCCTTTTGCTAAGTTTTTCAACCATTTTTAGTCTAAACTCTACTGTATATCAGAGCACTGTCGTCTCTTCTTGGCATTCTCATAAAAACTTTAATCCTTTTTAGTCACACGATAAGGCACTGTTGTTCATGTTAACTTACACTTTAAATCCTTTCCCTAGTTGACAACAACACGTCCACCGGCAGCCATTTAAACTCCGCTTAAAAAAGATCCCACTTTTCTAATATTACCGAACCGATATATAAGATAGTACTACGTAACAATATATAAATTCGTTAATTAATTTATAATAGCAGATATCACAACCGATTTACGCTTTTATCTATTATGAAATAATACTAAATTAAAACAAAATGAAAGTTATTAATATGATGGCGGCTGGTCGGTAGTCAGTGGGCGGGGCTGAACACTCAAACTGAGTGGTGTAGGAAAAAACGAAATTTTTAGTAATTCTTTGGTGGCTTAACAATAGTCGATGTACTAGGGCTTAATAATAATAATAATAATAATAATAATAATAATAATACTAATAATAATAATAATAATAATAATAATAATAATAATACATCGATAAATCATTTTTCTTTTTCGTTTGCTGTATTTTTTCATGAGTTTTAAGTTTTAAATTTTTTATATTATTCTATTATAAATTACGTTACGTTACGTTACATTACGTAACGTTACGTTACATTATGTTATGTTTGGTAACAGTACATAGATTAATAGTAAAATCTAATCCCATACAGCTTGCATTTTGTTAACTTGACTGTATGGGATCAACGAAGATTAGTCCAGCTATTTCACCTTAAGATTAACCACCCTAATTATAATCTAACCTAACCTAATCTAGTCTAAACTAACCCAACCCAACTTAATCTCCCCCAAAAAGTGTTAGAGGTTAATCTTAGGGTAAAATAAACTGCAGGGACTAATCTTCAGGTGAGCCGTACGTGTTCGTATCTGTGGTGTAATGGTCAAGCAAGCTCGCCTCGCAAGCGAGCGGACCTGGGTTCGATCCCCCGGCATGGTTAAACTATGGGCAAGGTTCTTTAAGCATTTGCCTCTGTCTACCCAGTAGTAATTGGGAACCTGATTGTTAATAGATTTACTAATCGTATTCCGGGGTAATGGTTCGCCAGTGCAGTTGGCGAATTGGCAGGTCTTCTCGCACTATTCCTTGACACGCTCCTTAAACAAATTCAGGCCTAGGTGACCCTTGGGCCGGCCATCCTCGTTACACGAGGGGCAACCATTTATTAAACACGAGAGCGTCTCACTGGCAGTATGTGGTGTGAGTGATACAACATAAACACTTAAAATGTCAACAATTAAAAGTCGTACACATCACAGACTATCGACTCGGGCAAAAAGTTGCCTCATTATCTAGTGTGTGGTGCGGTGGTAGTTGTGGTGCGGTGGTAGTTGTGGTGTGGTGGTGGTTGTGGTGTGGTAGTGGTTGTCGTGTAGTGGTGGTTGTAGTGTAGTGGTGGTTGTGGTGTAGTGGTAGTATTTATGTGGTGGTATTTGTTGCGTGGTGGTTGTGGTGTGGTGGTGGTTATGGTGTGGTGGTGGTTGTGAGGTGGTTGTGGTGTGGTGGTGGTGTGTGGTGGTTGTAGTGTAGTGGTAGTATTTATGTGGTGGTATTTGTTGTGTGGTGGTTGTGGTGTGGTGGTGGTTGTGGTGTGGTGGTGGTTATGGTGTGGTGGTGGTTGTGAGGTGGTTGTGGTGTGGTGGTGGTTGTGGTTGTGGTTGTGTGGTGGTTGTAGTGTAGTGGTAGTATTTATGTGGTGGTATTTGTTGTGTGGTGGTTGTGGTGTGGTGTGGTGGTGGTTGTCGTGTAGTGGTAGTATTTATGTGGTGGTATTTGTTGTGTAGTGGTTGTGGTGTGGTGGTGGTTGTGGTGTGGTGGTGGTTGTCGTGTAGTGGTGGTTGTGGTGTAGTGGTAGTATTTATGTGGTGGCATTTGTTGCGTGGTGGTTGTGGTATAGTAGTGGTTATGGTGTGGTGGAGTGGTGGTGTGGGGATGGTTTTGGTATGGTTGTGGTGTGGTGGAGTGGTGGTGTGGGGGTGGTTTTGGTATGGTTGTGGTGTGGTGGAGTGGTGGTGTGGGGGTGGTTTTGGTATGGTTGTGGTGGAGTGGTGGTGTGGGGGTGGTTTTGGTATGGTTGTGGTGTGGTGGAGTGGTGGTGGTTTTGGTATGGTTGTGGTGTGGTGGTGGTTATAGTGTAAAGAGGTCCTGTGTGTGTGTGTGTGTGTGTGTGACTAATAAGCTGCACACTATGTAATACACACACACACACACACACACACACACACACACACTGAACCAGTTACCTTGACACTGCCTTAATCATTATTCTTGTTATCAAACCAATTATGTAGAGATGAAGATTGAATTATTACCGCAATTAGACAACAGTTCTGATCTGGCCGCTGTTTTTTTAGACCCCATAACGACAACAAATAATTGGCGGCGGTCAGACAGCTACTCTTACCTTTGGTAAGCAGTCTTGCTCAGCCCGGATTGATGTTCATGATGGGATCCCGACTCCGCTTTTATCATATGGCCCTTGTCAAGAGTTGGCCATTATTTCCAAGGAATTCCCCAAACCTATTTTAAAGGTCACCCATGTCAACAGGTTGAAGGAACTCCCTATCTCTACAAACACGTCCCCTTCTGATGCAAGAGCTTACCTTCTCAAGGAGTTTGCTGACGTGTTGGTTACGAAGAAATCTTTGGGATCTACACCACTCAAGCCGATGGTGGGTCCACCTATGAAGATTCATCTTAAGGATGGTGCCACACCTTTTGCCATCCACACCCCTCGTTTGATTCCTCACGCCTACAAGGAGCTAGTTAGACAAGAGCTTGACTCCATGGTTGCTCAGGAAATCATCAAGCCGGCCGGAGACTAACCTTCACCTTGGTGCCACCCTCTCGTCCCCGTCGCCAAACCTCGTGGTGGAGTACGGATCACCACCGATGTGTCAAAACGTAACCAGCAAGTTTCCCGTCCAGCCCACCCTTCACCCACACCCTTCGCAGCTGTTCGAAATGTGGACCCGAAGGCGAAGTTTTTTTTACAACGATGGACGCCTTATGTGATTTTTGGCAGATCGAGTTGGCCGAAGAAGACCAGCATTTGACTGCATTCATCACACCATATGGAAGATATCAGTATTGCAGAGGCCCCATGGGATTTGCCGCTACGGGCGATGCATTCTGTCAACGTGGTGACGCGGCCCTTCAAGGAGTCACGAATTGTGTCAAGGTGGTTGATGATATTTTACTCCATGACGAAGACTACTGTGCCCACCTCTCCCGAATATATGAAGTTCTCACCAGATGTCGAAAGTAAGGGATTACCCTCAACGCTGACAAGTTTGTAGTCGCCGCACCATCAGTGATCTTCTGTGGGTACACTCTCTCAGCAGACCCGGAGAAATTAAGTGGAATCAGAGATTTTCCAACCCCTGCCAACCTGACAGACCTCCGTTCTTTTTTGGGTCTGGTCAATCAGCTGGCTGAATTTTCACCTGACATCTCCGCCGCAGCCCAGCCGTTACGCCCCCTGCTGAGCCCCAGGAGGACATTCCTGTGGACCCCAGATCATCAAGAGGCCTTCCAGCGAGACAAGCAAGCCCTCTTAAGTCCACCTGTCCTCGCCTGTTACGACCCAGCCGTACCCACCGTCCTCCAGACTGACACCTCCAGACTCTACGGCGTTGATTACGCCCTTCTGCAGGACCATGGCGGTGGACAACTCCGCTTAATTCAGTTTGGATCCCGGTTCCTGACGGACGCTGAGACCCGATATGCCACGATTGAGCTGGAGATGTTGGCTGTTGTCTGGGCGATGGCGAAGTGCCGCTTCTACCTGATAGGACTTCAGCACTTCACCCTCTTCACGGATCATCGCCCTCTTGTACCTATTATCAATCACTACTCTTTGGTTGCAGTAGAGAATCCTCGCCTTCAACGTTTGAAAGAGAAGCTCTCGCCTTATCTCTTCACGGCTGTGTGGCGTGCCGGTAAGCTAATGTGCATCCCGGATGCCCTGTCCCGCGCCCCTGTCAGTCGCCCCACCCCAGAGGACGAGATGTTGTGTTCTACAGCTGCCGCATCCCTCAAGTCAGTAGTCTCATTGAAGGCCGTCTTCACATCAGAAGAGTCTACAGCACCGGATGCAGACAAGACCCTTGAAGATCTCCGCACCGCAGCCCGGGCCGACCCTTCCTATATCCGGCTCGTCGACTGTGTGTCCCAGGGATTTCCATCTAACCGATACGACCTTCATGAATCGCTACTCCCGTACTGGAAGATACGAGAGGACCTCTATTGTGACGGAGACCTCGTCTTGTATGGTCCACGAGTAGTCATTCCTGCTGCCCTACGCCGCCGTACCTTGACCCGCCTTCACGACTGCCATCGAGGAATGGAGGCCACCAAGCGACGGGCGAAGCAGACTGTATTTTGGCCCGGAATCGATTCGGACATTGCAAGTACCGTCCGTGCCTGTGAGCCGTGCCAGATTCTGCAACCCAGCCAGCAACAGGAACCTTTAATGTGCGACGATAACCCTTCAAGACCCTTCGAGTCTGTGTCGGCCGACTTCTTTGCAGTGGCAGGGAAGTCCTTCCTCGTCATTGCCGACCGATTGTCTGGATGGCCTGTTGTCGTCCCCTGTGGTAGTGATACAACGGCTACTGCTACCATCCGGAATTTCAGACATTACTTCGGAGAAGTTGGTGTTCCCCTCCGCCTCAGGACTGATGGTGGACCCCAGTTCACCAGCCACGAGTTCCAGGACTTCATGGACCGTTGGGGAGTCAGTCATGTCGTGACCTCGCCCCACTACCCCCAGGCGAATGGACACGCTGAAGCCGCAGTCAAGACTGTTAAACACCTGATCCTTAGGGTGTCACCCTCAGGAAATATCGACTGCGAGGACTTCGATCGAGGTTTGTTAGAGTTACGCAACACTCCGAACTTCACCGGACGCTCCACAGCCCAGGTTCTATGTGGATATCATCTCAGGTCTTGTGTTCCTGCCCACCCGAAGTCATTTTCTCAAGAATGGCAAGCCAAGACTGAAGAATATGACCGCCGTGCAGCAGAACGAGCCGCAGATGTCGCTGCTCGGTACGACTGTCATGCCCGCCCCCTTCCCAGGTTGAGTATCGGCCAGCAGGTCAGGATTCAAGATCAGGTATCTCACCGCTGGGACAAGGTTGGGGTTGTCATGGGAATTGGCCGGTCCAGGGACTACCAAGTGCCTCTTCCGAGTGGTAGAGTATGGTTGAGGAACCGTCGTTTCCTCCGACCTGTGGAGCTGCCTAGTGTTGACCCTTCCCCAGTAGAGTCCCCTAATGTGATGTCTTTACAGTAAATCCGTCCCCACCTTGTGTTTCTGCCCCGGTACTCCGCAGGTCCGAGCGGCTCAGAAACAAAAGGTCCGCTCAAGATGAAACTATGAGCGTATAGGGGGGAGGGAGGTGTATAATATGGACACGAAGTAGTACCTTAAGCTGTGTATTCTTATATTACTCTATTAATTATGTATAGTAAAGTATTACAGAACATGTATTAATCCTATGAAATATTTCCATTTATTATGCACCATATTATGTATGTGAATTATCATATTTACATATTATGTATTCAGCTTGTGAATGCTGGTATCTGTACATGCCAGCGCGGAGTGATACAGGTAGTTGAGATCACTAGTCCTTATGGTGTGGAAGCCAGTTTCTTTGTTCCTCTGTATATCTCCCTTACGAGAATAAGAACCTATTTCAAGATAATAAGTGTTTGTGTGTACCCTCAGTAGTGTAGAACATTTTGGGGGTATCAAAGACAAACATAGAAGTCTCCCCCCGCCCTCCCCCAACAATCCCCCCATCCCCCCTCTCCACCCACAACCCAGGACCACGGTGTGTAAAGTTAAGGCGTTCGAATTTTAATTGGGTTGAAAATGAAATAATGCATGTGAGGAGAAGAAGAAGAAGATTTCGTTAGGTTACGTTAGGTTACGTTAGGTTAGGTTAGGCTAGATTAGGTTAAGTTACGTTAGGTCTGGTCAGGTTACATTATGCATGAAGGTATTCATTTATATGTATATTTATGATCTACAGGATCGTTTATGGCCAGTCAAAAGCTTCCAGAAAAGATAAATACATAGAAGTTATCACTAATGGCCAATTATCCCTATTTAGCGTAACATACAGTATATATTAGGTGGAGTTCCGCTGTTATTTGTTTGTTTTCGTATTATTTAAGTCATTTATTTGTTAACATTTAGCTTAGAATAAGTAAATATTATACAAAACAAAACATTGAAAAACTCACAAGTGAATTTGTAACATATAATCAAGTCGAGATAACAATACCAATACCACGTGCTGGTCAAGCTCCGAAAGAGTTGTCCGGGGGTCTAGCTAACCTCTGGTCGGGGCTTGACCAGCACGAAAAAAAAAAAATTATTTTTACTAAACGTGATTTTGGCAACCTGTGGTGTAATAGTCAATATGCTCGTCTTGCAAGCGAGTGGACCCGTGTTCGATTCCCGGACAGAGTGAAACTATGAGCATTTTTTTTTACGCCATTTGGCTTTCTATTTACCAGGAAATGGGAACCTGGATGTCAATCGATTTGCGGATCTTATTCAGGAATAATGGTTAGCCAGTGCAGTTGCCGAGTTGTCCGGTCTTCTCAGACTATTCATTGAAACTGGGTCATACAACTCGTTAACTTAGGGTGTGGTTGTGGTGTTGGCGACAGATTCTAACACCTTAAACAAATTCACGCCTAGGTGGCCCTAGGGCCGGCCATCCTCGTACACGAAGGGCAACCATTATTGTTACGTGTATAATATTACCATCACTACCACAACCAGCATTATCACTACTATTGTCATCTTCTCAACTATCATCATTCCTTCCCTCTTCCTCCTCCTGCCTCCATATTTTAATAATTATCGTCTCAATTATTATTATCATCAATATTTTTATTATTATTATTACCGTATTATTATTATTATTATTAACAATACAACATGTGGCTGGAACAACAGTAGAAATTAGAAATAAGATAAAAAGTGGATATAGAATCCTTGGAAAGAATTCAGAGGAGAATGACAAGACTAATCCCGGGCATTAAGAACCTTGAGTATAGAGAAAGGTTAAGGCATCTTAATTTGCACTCCCTCGAGAGACGCAGATCGAGGGGTGACCTGATAGAGGTGTATAAGTGGAAGGCAGGGCTAAACAAAGGGGACATTACAAAGGTACTCAAACTATCCAACCAGGAGTGAACTCGTAACAATGGTTTTAAATTAGACAAATTTAGATTTAGGCGTGAAATATGTAAACACTGGTTTGGAAACAGAGTAGTGGATGAATGGAACAAGTTACCAAATATCATCATTAACTCGAATACGCCGAATAGCTTCAAACATAGGTTGGATGCTTATATGAGCAATAGGGGGTTGAGTGTAAACAGGACTGCCCAGTATGGGCCAATAGGCCCGCTGCAGTTTCCTCCATTCTTATGTTCTTATGTAAATTAACAATTAAAACACAAACAAGAACCACAGGTACAAGTCGATCAGTTTTTTATCATGAGAGAGAGAGAGAGAGAGAGAGAGAGAGAGAGAGAGAGAGAGAGAGTCCCTGGCTCACTGTTACGTTATGACAAAGTTGTTGGTAAATATATGGTATGGAAACTGTGTTGATACTCTCTCTCTCTCTCTCTCTCTCTCTCTCTCTCTCTCTCTCTCACACACACACACACACCAACCACAAACAAACAACACATCACAAACAAACAAGCAAGCAACAACACAACACAAACAATAATGACACCACAAAAAACATCATTCTAAAAAACAAACATAAAAACAATAAAACAAACATACCAACAAACAAACAATCAAACAAACAAACAATAAAACGAACAAACGAAGAATAAAACAAAACAAACAATAAAACAAACAAACAAACAATAAAACAAACATACATACATAAAAACAATCAAACATAAAAACAATAAAAAAACAGACCCTCTTCAACAAACCACCACCACCAAGGACTTCACTAACCTACCACCTCCACCACCACCTCCTACAACACTATTTATAATCCCAAAACTTCCCAAAGGTCACTCCTGCCTCGGTGACCTTTGGGGGTTAACACTGCCCACTGGTCTAGATCTGGCGAGAAAACTGCCCCCACGCACTTGTTGGGTGTCACAAAGCGCCTGCTGGGTGATTTAGGTGAGTCTTCCCCCGCCCTCCCCCATCCCCCCTCTCCAACCCAGGGTCACAGTGTGTAAGGTTAAGGCGTTTGAATTTTAATTTAGTTGATGATGATATAAAGCAGAGGAGGAGGAGGAAGAGGAGGAGGAGGAGGACAACAAGAACAAGAAGAAGAAGAAGAAGAAGAAGAAGGCTAGATTACGTTAGGTTATGTTAGGTTAGGTTAG
>NW_024730883.1:0-11559 GCF_018991925.1 Homarus americanus
CTCAGACACTCGCAGGTACACCTCTTTCACTCCCTGGTTCTCCCCTAACACTCCCAGGTACACCTCTGACACTCCTAGGTATTCCTCTGACACTCCCTGGTACACCTCTGACACTCCCAGGTACACCTCAAACACTCTCCGGTACACCTCAGACACTCCCAGGTACACCTCTTTCACTCCCTGGTTCTCCCCTAACACTCCCAGGTACACCTCAGACACTCCCAGGTACACCTCAGATACTCCCAGGTACACCGATGACACTCCCTGGTACACCTCAGACACTTCTTGGTACACCTCTCACACTCGCAGGTACACCTCAGACACTCAGAGGTACTCCTCAGACACTCCCAGGTAAACCTAAGACACTCCCAGGCACACCTCTGAAACTCCCAGGTACACCGCTGACACTGCCAGGTACACCACTGACACTCCATGTACACAGCCGACACTCCCAGGTACACCTCTGACACTCCCATGTACTCCACTGACACTCCCTGGTACACACCCCTGACACTCCAAGGTACACCTCAGACACTCCCAGGTACACCTCAGGCACTCCTAGGCACACCTCTCACACTATTAGGTACAACTCTCACACTCCCAGGTTCTCCTGTGACACTCCCTGGTAAATCTCTGACACTCCCGGGTACAGCTCAGACACTCCCAGGTACAGCTCAGACACTCCCAGGTACACCTCTGTCATTCTCAGACACACCTCTGACACTCCCAGGTACACCGCTGACACTGCCAGGTACACCTCTGACACTCCATGTACACATCCGACACTCCCAGGTACACCTCTGACACTCCCAGGTACACCTCTGACATTCCACAGGTACACCTGACACTCCTAGGTACTCCTCTGTCACTACCTGATACACCTCTAACACTCACAGGTACACCTCTGACACTCCTAGGTATTCCTCTGACACTCCCTGGTACACTCTGACACTCCCAGGTACAACTCAGACACTCCCCCTTACACCTCTGACTCTCCCAGGTACATCTCTTTCACTCCCTGGTTCTTCCCTGACACTCCCAGGTACACCTCAGACACTCCCAGGTACACCTGAGACATTCCCAGGTACACCTCTGACACTCCCAGGTACACCTCAGACACTCCTAGGTACACCTCTCACACTCCCAGGTACACCTCTCACTCTCCCAGGTACTCCTGTGACACTGCCTTGTACTTCTCTGACACTCCCAGGTACACCTCAGACACTCCCAGGTACACCCCAGACACTCCGAGGTACACTTGAGACACTCCAAGGCACACCTCTGACACTCGCAGGTACACCGCTGACACTGCCAGGTACACCTCTGACACTCCATGTACACCTCCGACACTCCCAGGAACACCTCTGACACACCTCTGACACTCCCAGGTTCTCCACTGACACTCCCAGGTACACCTCTGACACTCCCAGGTACACCCAAGACACTCCCAGGTACAATTCTCACACTCTCAGGTACATCTCCGACACTAACAGGTACACCTCTGACACTCCCGAGTACACCTCCGACACTCCCAGGTACACCTCCGACACTCCCTGGTACACCTCCGATATTCCCAGGTACACCTCCGATATTCCCAAGTACACCTCCGATACTCCCAGGTACACCTTTGAGACTCCCAGGTACTTCACTGACACTCCCTGGTATACCTATGATATTCCCAGGTACACCTCTGACACTCCCAGGTCCGCCTCCGACACTCCCAGGTACAATTCCGATACTCCAAGGTAAACCTCCGATACTCCTAGGTACACCTCTGACACTCCCAGGTACACCTCTGATACTCCTAGGTATTCCTCTGACACTCCGTGGTACCCCCCTAACACTCCCAGGTACACCTCTGACACTCCCAGGTACACCGCAGACACTCCCAGGTACACCGCAGATACTCCCAGGTACACCAGGTACACCTCAGGGGTGTAAGTGGGAGTGTCTGAGGTGTACCTGGGAGTGTCAGAGGTGTACCTGGGAGTGTTAGGGGTGGACCAGGGAGTGTCAGAGAAATACCTAGGAGTGTCAGAGGTGTACCTGGGAGTGTGAGAGGTGTACCTGGGAGTGTGAGAGGTGTACCTAGGTGTGTATGAGGTGTACCTGGGAGTGTCAGAAGTGTACCTGGGAGTGTCTCAGGTGTACCTGGGAGTGTCTGAGGTGTATTAGGGAGTGACAGAGGAAAACCTAGGAGTGTCAGAGGTGTACCTGAGTGTCAGAGGTGCACCTGGGGAGTATCGGAGGTGTACCTGGGAGTGTCAGAGGTACCTGGGAGTGTCAGAGGTGTACCTGGGAGTGTGGAGAGATGTACCTGGGGAGTGTCAGATGTGTATCTGGGAGGCGGATTGCAGCCTGGGAGTGTCAGAGGTGGCACCAGGAATGTCAGTGAGTACCTGGGAGTGCCAGAGGTGTACCTGGGAGTGTCAGGAGTTGTACCTGGGAGGTCAGGAGGTGTACCAGGGAGTGTCAGAGGAATACCTGGGAGGTCAGTGGTGCACCTGGGGAGTGTCAGAGGTTTACCTAGGCGTATCGGAGGTTTACCTGGGAGTGTCGGAGTTGTACCTGGGAGTGTCAGAGGTGTACCTGGGAGCGTGAGAAGTGTACCTGGGAGTATCGGAGGTGTACCAGGGTGTGTCGGAGGTGTACCTGGGAGTGTCAAAGGTGTACTTGGGAGTGTCAGAGGTGTACTTGGGAGTGTCACAAGAGTACCTGGGAGTGTGAGAGGTGTACCTGGGAGTGTGAGAGGTGTACCTAGGTGTGTATGAGGTGTACCTGGGAGTGTCAGAAGTGTACCTGGGAGTGTCTGAGGTGTACCTGGGTATGTCTGAGGTGTATTAGGGAGTGACAGAGGAGAACCTAGGAGTGTCAGAGGTGTACCTAGGAGTGTCAGAGGTGTACCTGGGAGTATCGGAGGTGTACCTGGGAGTGTCAGAGGTGTACCTGGGTATGTCTGGGGTGTACCAGGGAGTGTCAGTGGAGTATCTGGGAGTGTCAGAGGTGTACCTGGGAGTGTCAGATGTGTACCTGGGAGTGTCACAGGTGTATCTGGGAGTGTTGGACGTGTACCTGGGAGTGTCAGAGGTGTACCAGGAAATGTCAGTGGAGTACCTGGGAGTGTCAAAGGTGTACCTGGGAGTGTCAGAGGTGTACCTGGGAGTGTCAGAGGTGTACCTGGGAGTGTCAGAGGTGTACCTGGGAGTGTCTGAGGTGTACCTGGAGTGTCTGAGGTGTACCTGGGAGTGTCTGAGGTGTACCTGGGATTGTCAGAGGTGTTCCTGGGAGTGTCAGAGGTGTACCTGGGAGTGTCGGAGGTCTACATGGAGTGTCAGAGGTGTACCTGGCAGTGTCAGCGGTGTACCTTGGAGTGTCAGAGGTGTACCTGGGAAAGTCAGAGGTGTACCTGGGAGTTTCTGAGGTGTACCTGGGAGTGTCTGAGGTGAACCCGTGAGTGTCAGAGAAGTACCAGGGAGTGTTACAGGAGAACCTGGGAGTGTGAGAGGTGTACCTGAGAGTGTGAGAGGTGTACCTAGGAGTGTCTGAGGTGTACCTGGGAGTGTAAGAGTTGTACCTGGGAGTGTCTGAGGTGTTCCTGGGAGTGTCTGACGTGTACCTGGGAGTGTCATAGGTGTACCAGGGAGTGTCAGAGGAATACCTAGGAGTGTCAGAGGTGTACCTAGGAGTTTCAGAGGTGTACCTAGGAGTATCGGAGGTTTACCTGGGAATGTTGGAGTTGTACCTGGGAGTGTCAGAGGTGTACTTTGGAGTATCGGAGGTGTCCTGGGAGTGTACCAAACCTAAAACTGAGTGTTTTTCGTGAAAAGAAGTAAAACTAACTAAAATTCACTTAACCTAACCTAACCTAACCTAGCCTAACCTAACCTAACCTAACCTAACCCAACCTAACCTAACCTAACCTACCTAACCTAACCTAACCAAACCTAACCTAACCTAACCTAACCTAACCTCTAACACTGAAAATCAGTGTTTTGAAAAGAAATTAAGCGTTTTCCGTGAAAAGAAGATAAAAATAAGTAAAATACATTGGTTTTTATCTAAAACTGAGTGTTTTTCGTGAAAATAAGTAAAACTAACTAAAATTCACCTAACCTAACCTAACCTCACCTAACCTAAACTAACCTAACCTAACCTAACGCAATCTAACCCAACCCAACCCAACCCAACCCAACCTAACCTAAGCTAACCTAACCTAACCCAACCTAACGTAACCGAACCTAACCTAACCTAACCTAACCTAACCTAACCTAACCCAACCTAACCTAACCCAACACAACCCAACCCAACCCAACCCAACCTAACCTAACCTAACCTAACCTAACCTAACCTAACCCAACCAAACCTAACCTAACCTAACCTAACCTTACCTAACCTAACCTAACCTAACCTAACCTAACCTAACCTAACCTCTAACACTGAATATCAGTGTTTTGAAAAGAAATTAAGCGTTTTCCGTGAAAAGAAGATAAAAATAAGTAAAATACATTGGTTTTCATCTAAAACTGAGTTTTTTCGTGAAAAATAGTAAAACTAACTAAAATGCACCTAACCTAACCTAACCTAACCTAACCCAGGCCATCCCAACCCAACCCAACCTATCCTAACCTAACCTAACCTAACCTAACCTGACCTAACCTAACCTAACCTAACCTAACCTAACCTAACCTAACCTAATCGTGAAAAGAAGTAAAACTAACTTCAAAACAGAGTTCTTCAAAAGAAAACACGGCACATGTTTGAAAATATGTACAACTAACTAAATAAGTGTTTTTGTAAGGAAATTCAACGATTTCCGTGAGTGTTTTTCGTGAAAAGAAGTAACACTAACTAAAATTCACTTAACCTAACCTAACCTAACCTAACCTAACCTAACCTAACCTAACCTAACCTAACCTAACCTAACCTAACCTAACCTAACCTAACCTAACCTAACCAAACCTAACCTAACCTAACCTAACCTAACCTAACCTAACCTAACCTAACCTAACCTAACCTAACCTAGGTTAACCTAACCTAACCTAAACCTAACCCAACCAAACCTAACCTAACCTAACCTAACCTAACCTAACTTAACCTAACCTAACCTAACCTAACCTAACCTAACCTAACCTAACCTAACCTAACCTAACCTAACCTAACCTAGGTTAGGTTAGGTTAGGTTAGGTTAGGTTAGGTTAGGTTAGATTAGGTTTGGTACACTCCCAGGTACACCTCTGATACTCCTAGGTACACCTCCGATACTCCCAAGTACACCTTTGACACTCCCAGGTACTCTTCTGACACTCCCTGGTTCACCTCTGAAACTCCAAGGTACTTCTCTGACACTCCATGGTACACCTCCGATATTCCCAGGTACACCTCCGATATGCCCAGGTACACCTCCGATACTCCCAGGTACACCTTTGAGACTCCTAGGTACTCAACTGACACTCCCTGGCACACCCGTGACACTCCCTGGTACACCTCCGATATTCCCAGGTACACCTCAGACACTCCCAGGTACACCTAAGACACTCCCAGGCACACCTCTGACACTCCCAGGTACACCGCTGACACTGCCAGGTACACCACTGACACTCCATGTACACCGTCGACACTCCCAGGTACACCTCTGACACTCCCATGTACTCCCCTGACACTCCCTGGTACACACCCCTGACACTGCCAGGTACACCTCAGACTCTCCCAGGTACACCTCAGACACTCCTAGGTACACCTCTCACACTATTAGGTACACCTCTCACACTCCCAGGTTCTCCTGTGACACTCCCTGGTAATTCTCTGACACTCCCTGGTACACCTCAGACACTTCTAGGTACACCTATCACACTCGCAGGTACACCTCAGACACTACGAGGTACTCCTCAGACACTCCCAGGTACACCTCAGACACTCCCAGATGCACCTCTGACACTCCTAGGTACACCTAAGACACTCCCAGGTACACCTCCGACACTCCCAGGTACACCTCTGACACTCCCAGGTACTCCACTGACACTCCTAGGTACTGCTCTGTCACTCCCTGATACACCTCTAACACTCCCCGGTACACCGGTGACACTCCCAGGTACACCGCTGACACTGGCAGGTACACTTCAAACACTGCCAGGTACACCTCCGACACTCCCAGGTACACCTCAGACACTCGCTGGTACACCCATGACACTCCCAGGTACACCTCTAACACTCCCAGGTACACCTCTGCCACTTCCAGGTACACCTCAGACACTCCCAGGTACACCCCAGACATTCCCAGGTACACCCCAGACACTCCCAGGTACACTTCTCACACTCGCAGGTACACCTCTGACAATCCCAGGTACACCTCTGACACTCGCAGGTACACCTCTGGAACTCGGAGGTACACCCCTGACACTCCCAGGTACACCTCTGACACTCCCAGGTACACCTCAGACACTCCCAGGTACACCCCAGACACTCCCAGGTACACTTCTCACACTCCCAGGTACACCTCCGACACTCCCAGGTACACCTGACACTCCCTGGTACACCTCCGATATTCCCAGGTACACCTCTGACACTCCCAGGACCGCCTCCGACACTCCCAGGTACAACTCCGACACTCCCAGGTAAACCTCCGATACTCCTAGGTACACCTCCGATACTCCTAGGTACACCTCTGACACTCCCAGGTACACCTCTGACACTCCTAGGTATTCCTCTGACACTCCCTGGTATACCCCTAACACTCCCAGGTACACCTCTGACACTTCCAGGTACACCGCAGACACTCCCAGGTACACCGCAGATACTCCCAGGTACACCTCAGACACCCAGGTACACCTCTGGGAGTGTCAGAGGTGTAAGGGAGAGTGTCTGAGGTGTACCTGGGAGTGTCAGAGGTGTACCAGGGAGTGTCAGAGGAATACCTAGGAGTGTCAGAGGTGTACCTGGGAGTGTCAGAGGTGTACTTAGGCGTATCGGAGGTTTTCCTGGGAGTGTCGGAGTTGTACCTGGGAGTGTCGGAGGTGTACCTGGGAGCGTGAGAAGTGTACCTGGGAGTGTCGGAGGTGTGCCTGGAAGTGTCGGAGGTGTAAAGGGAGTGTCAGAGGTGTACTTGGGAGTGTCAGAGGTGTACCTGGGAGTGTCAGAGGTGTACCTGGGAGTGTCAGAGATGTACCTCGGAGTTCCAGAGGTGTATGTGGGAGTGTTGGACGTGTACCTAGGAGTGTCAGAGGTGTACCAGGTAATGTCAGTGGAGTACCTGCGAGTGTCAGAGGTGTACCTGGGAGTGTCATTGGTGTACCTGGGAGTGTCAGAGGTGTACCTGGGAGTGTCAGAGGTGTATCTGCGAGTGTGAGAAGTGTACCTGGGAGTGTCTGGGGTGTACCTGGGAGTGTCTGGGGTGTACCTGGGAGTGTCTGAGGTGTGGAAGTGTCAGAGGTGTACTGAGCAGAGGTGGTACCTGGAGATCTGGGTACTATGTTCAGAGGTGTACCCAGCGTCAGAGGCACTGGGAGTTAGGAGGTGTACCTGGGAGAGTCAGAGGTGTAAGGGGGGAGGTTCAGGCACTGGGAGAGTCAGAGGTGTACCAGGGAGTGTCAGAGGAATACCTGGGAGTGTCAGTGGTGTACCTGGGAGTGTCAGAGGTGTACCTAGGCGTATCGGAGGTTTACCTGAGAGTGTCGGAGTTGTACCTGGGAGTGTCAGAGGTGTACCTGGGAGCGTGAGAAGTGTATCTGGGAGTATCGGAGGTGTACCAGGGAGTGTCGGAGGTGTACCTGGGAGTGTCAAAGGTGTACTTGGGAGTGTCAGAGGTGTACTTGGGAGTGTCACATGAGTACCTGGGAGTGTGAGAGGTGTACCTGGCAGTGTGAGAGGTGTACCTAGGTGTGTATGAGGTGCACCTGGGAGTGTCAGAAGTGTACCTGGGAGTGTCTGAGGTGTACCTGGGAATGTCTGAGGTGTATTAGGGAGTGACAGAGGAGGAAATAGAGCAACCAGAGGTGTACCTGGAGTATCGGAGGTGTACCTGGGAGGCCAGAGGTGCACGAGGAGGTCAGAGGTACCTGGGAGCAGTCAGAGATGTACCTGGGAGTGTCAGGAGGTATCTGGGAGTGTTGGACGTACCTGGGAGTTCTAGAGGTGTGTACCAGGGAATGTCAGGAGTACTGGGAGTGTCAGAGGTGTTTCTGAGGCCAGAGGTGTACCTGGAGTGTTTGGGGGTACCAGGGGAGGCCATGGTGTACCTGGAGTGTCGAGGCAAAATTATGAGCAGAGAAGTGTACCTGAGTGTCAGGGGTGTACCAGGGAGGTTGTGGAGTACCTGGGAGTGTCAGAGGTGTACAAGGGAGTATCTGAGGTGTTCCTGGGAGTGTCTGAGGTGTACCTGGGAGAGTCAGGGGAGAACCAGGGAGTGTCAGAGGAATACGTAGGAGTGTCAGAGGTGTACCTAGGAGTTTCAGAGGTGTACCTAGGAGTATCGGAGGTTTACCTGGGAATGTTGGAGTTGTACCTGGGAGTGTCAGAGGTGTACCTGGGAGTGTACCAAACCTAAAACTGGGTGTTTTTCGTGAAAATAAGTAAAACTAACTACAATTCACCTAACCTAACCTAACCTCACCTAACCTAAACTAACCTAACCTAACCTAACCCAACCTAACCCAACCCAACCCAACCCAACCCAACCCATCCTGTTAACTTTAACGTAACTAAACCACCCAACCGAACCTAACCTAAATCCCAATCCCCAATCCCAACTCAACACAATTCCAACCCAAACCTCCAACCCAACCTAACTCTAACTTCACCTAACCTAACTCATCTCAGAATCCAAATCAAAACCTAACCTAACCTAACCTAACCTATCCTAACCTAACCTAACCTAACCTAACCTAACCTAACCTCTAACACTGAATATCAGTGTTTTGAAAAGAAATTTAGCGTTTTCCGTGAAAAGAAGATAAAATAAGTAAAATACATTGGTTTTCATCTAAAACTCAGTTTTTTTCGTGAAAAATAGTAAAACTAACTAAAATGCACCTAACCTAACCTAACTTAACCTAACCCAACCTAACCCAACCCATCCCAACCCAACCCAACCTATCCTAACCTCACCTAACCTATCCTAACCTAACCTAACCTAACCTAACCTAACCTAACCTAACCTAACCTAACCTAACCTAACCTAAGTTAGGTTAGGTTAGGTGAATTTTAGTTAGTTTTACTTCTTTTCACGAAAAACACTCAGTTTTAGATAAAAACCAATGTATTTTTGTTAGTCCTACCCTTTTCACGGAAAACGCTTAATTTTTTTTATAACACTGGTTTTTAGTTTTAGTCAGTTTTACTTCTTTTCACGGAAAACGACCACTTTCTTCTGAAAACAATGTTTTTTAATCAGTTGTACTTCTTTTAAAAGATAAGCCCTGTTTTCTGTTTAAAACGTAGTTTTAAAGTTAGTTTTACTTCTTTTCACAAAAAACAATTTTAGATGAAAAACAGTGTATCTTAGTTAGTTTTACTTCATTCACGGAAAACTTACGTTTAATTGAAACACAGTGTATTTCTGTTACGTTTACTTGTTTTTACGGGGAAGTAGATTTTCCAATTTTCAGGGAAATATTACCTAATTTTGCGAAGTAGATTATCATAGAAAACGGGAAATTTGTATCATAAAAAATGAGAAATATCTAGTTTCCGGGAAAGTTGGTTATCTACTTTCCCGAAAAGTATATAGATTTTCTACTTATTAGGGAAGTAGATTTTCGAATTTTGGGGGAAATATTACCTAATTTTGCGAAGTAGATTATCATAGAAAATGGGAAATTTGTATCATAATAAATCGGAAATATCTACTTTCCGGGAAAGTTGGATATCTACTTTCCCGAAAAGTAGATAGATTTTCTACTTTTCGGGAATGTAGATTATCGACTTTTCGGGGAAGTAGAATTTCGAATTTTGGGGGAAATATTACCTAATTTTGCGAAGTAGATTATCATAGAAAAGGGGAAATTTGTGTCATAAAAAATAGGAAATATCTACTTTCCGGGAAAGTTGCTTATCTACTTTCCGGAAAAGTAGAAAATCTATCTACTTTTCCGGAAAGTATATTATCGACCTTTCGGGGAAGTAGATTTTCGAATTTTGGGGGAAATATTACCTAATTTTGCGAAATAGATTATCATAGAAAACGAGAAATTTGTATCATAAAAAATGGGAAATATCTAGTTTCCGGGAAAGTTGGTTATCTACTTTCCCGAAAAGTAGACAGATTTTCAACTTTTCGGGAAAGTAGATTATCAACTTTTCGGGGAAGTAGATTTTCGAATTTTGGGGCAAATATTACCTAATTTTGCGAAGTAGATTATCATAGAAAACGGGAAATTTGGGTCATAAAAAATGGGAAATATCTACTTTCTGGGAAAGTTGGTTATCTACTTTCTCGAAAAGTGGATAGATTTTATACTTTTCGGGAACCTGTGAGTGTTAGAGGTGCACCTGGGAGTGTCGGAGCTGTACCTGCGAGTGTCAGAGGTGTACCTTGGAGTGTCAGAGGTGTACCTGGGAGTGTCAGAAGTGTACCAGGGAGTGTCAGTGGAGTACCTGGGAGTGTCAAAGGTGTACCTGGGAGTGTCGGAGGTGTACATGGAGTGTCAGAGGTGTACCTGGCAGTGTCAGCGGTGTACCTGGGAGGGTCAGAGGTGTGTCTGGGAATGTCAGAGGTGTACCTGGGAGTGTCTGAGCTGTACCCTGGAGTGTCAGAGAATTACCAGGGAGTGTCACAGGAGAACCTGGGAGTGTGAGAGGTGTACCTAATAGTGTGAGAGGTGTACCTAGGAGTGTCTGAGGTGTACCTGGGAGTGTCAGGGGAAAACCAGGGAGTGAAAGAGGTGTACCTGGGAGTGTCAGAGGTGTACCAGGGAGTGTCTAAGGTGTACCTGAGAGTGTCAGAGGTGTACTAGGGAGTGTCAGAGGAATACCTAGGAGTGTCAGAGGTGTACCTGGGAGTGTCAGAGGTGTACCTAGGAGTATTGGAGGTTTACCTGGGAGTGTCGGAGTTGTACCTGGGAGTGTCGGAGGCGGACCTGGGAGTGTCAGAGGTGTACCTGGGAGTGTAGCAAACCTAACCTAACCTAACCTAACCTTACCTAACCTAACCTAACCTAACCTAACCTTACCTAACCTAACCTAACCTAACCTAACCTAACCTCTAACACTGAAAATCAGTGTTTTGAAAATAAATTAAGTGTTTTCCGTGAAAAGAAGATAAAAATAAGGCAATACATTGGTTTTTGTCTGAAACTGAGTGTTTTTCGTGAAAAGAAGTAAAACTAACTAAAATTCACCTAACCTAACATAACCTAACCTAACCTATCCTAACCTAACCTAACCTAACCTAATCCAACCTAACCCAACCCAACCCAACCTAACCTAACCTAAACTAACCTAACCTAACCAAACCTAACCTATCCTAACCTAACCTAACCTAACCTAACCTAACCTAACATAACCTAACCTAACCCAACCTAACCCAACCCAACCTATCCCAACCCAACCTAACCAAACCTAACCTAA